>NC_140246.1:13485535-13490535 GCF_949987555.1 Borostomias antarcticus
CTCCTCCCCTTGGTCACTGCCTTCTGCAGAGTGAGTGTGCTGAATCACACACACACACACACACACACACACAACGCCCCCATTCAACACCAAGGAACCAATTCTGTGACTCATTCAACCATGTTGTGTGTTAAAAATTGTGTTGTGTGTGCGTGTGCGTGCGTGCGTTTGACAGAAACTGGGGGCGGGCATCACCCAGTTTGCCTACAGCTGTGTGCAGGAGCACATGGTGTGGACCACCATGCAGTTCTGGGAGGCCATGTTCTACAGCGACGTCCAGAACCACATCCGGGCCCTCTACCTGGAGGTGGACGAAAGCCCTGTAAGGACCCGGACCACCACCACCCCCCCTCCACCGTGCCCAGTCCTAACAGCTGATCTGAGAGCCGAAAATTTAAAACTGTACTGTCCTCATCAGGGGCTTTTACCATTTGAATATTCTCTCTCTCTACAGCCTAGTTGTAGTCTCTCTCGATAGCGGTGGATCCTATAACCCGAACCACGTGAACCATCTGCCTTCTCTGACCTTTGACCCTCCCTCGCCCCCCCCCCCCCCCCCCCCCAGTCCCAGGAGCAGCAGCAGGAGGCGGGCGCGGCCGGCGGCGGCCAGGGGGCGCTGAGCGCCCTGGACCTGGCGTCGGAGCAGAACCGCCTGTGGCCCACGCTCAGCAAGGACGTGCAGACGGAGCGCGTGCAGAAGGAGGAGAGCACGGTGTTCAGCCAGGCCATCCACTACGCCAGCCGCATGAGCTACCTGCTGCTGCCCCTGGACACCAGCAAGAACCGCCTGCTGCGCAGCGGAGGCCTGGTGGACGTGGAGAGCGTCAGCAACAGCTACGTCACCAGCAGGTAGGGGCGCGGGCACGCGCACGCACGCACAAGCACGCACGCACACACACACATGTACGCGCACACACACACACACACACATTACATTACAGTCATTTAGTAGACGCTTTTATCCAAAGCGTCTTACAATAACAGTTTTCGTCACCAACAGGTACAGGCGCAGGCACACACACACGCATGCGCGCACACACACACACACACACACATATTACATTACAGTCATTTAGCAGACGCTTTTATCCAAAGCGTCTTAGAATAATTGCATTTAACGTAGGCGGTCAGCGTACTAATACTCGCCAGAACAGAAGTGCATCTCTTTTCTAAACAAGTGACTAAGAGCATGATCTAGTGCTGAAGCCAAAGTGCAAGAGTAGCAAAATTTAAACACAAACACACACACACACACACACCTCATCAGCTCTGACCATGCGGACAACGGGTAACCACAGTAAGCAAACAGTAACCCAGATGTTTTCAAAACCGGCGGTCCATTCAGAAGTCGCTCACAATGGCCGGGTTTCCCGATAAAGAACCTTCTTAAGGAACCCTTCTTAAGCAACCTTTTGCATGGGAGTTAAGAAGTACTTTGGAGTTAAGAAGCTTCTTAACTCGGTTGGGAAACCCGACCAATGTTAGTATAGCTTTATATTAGTGTAGCTATAATAATAATAATAATAATAATAATAATAATAATATAACATGAGTATAGCTATAATAAAATAATAATAATCATGAGAATGATGAAGATGATAATAATAATAATAATAATAATATATTTTATTATGAATGCATTTTATGAATGTATTAATTATTCATTATTATTTACCTCTCTCCAGCATCGCGGGCAGCATGGCGGAGAGCTACGACACAGAGAGTGGCTTTGAGGACGCTGAGTGCTCCGACGTGGCCAACTCCGTGGTGCGCTTCATCAACCGCTTCGTGGACAAGGTCTGCAACGAGAGCGGCGTCACCAACGAGCACCTGAAGGCCCTGCACACCATGATACCAGGTAGGCCCTGCACACCATGATACCAGGTAGACCCTGCACACCATGATACCAGTTAGGCCCTGCACACCATGATACCAGTTAGGCCCTGCACACCATGATACCAGGTAGACCCTGCACACCATGATACCAGGTAGACCCTGCACACCATGATACCAGGTAGACCCTTAACACCATGATACCAGGTAGGTCCTGCACACCATGATACCAGGTAGACCCTTTACACCATGATACCAGGTAGACCCTTAACACCATGATACCAGGTAGGCCCTGCACACCATGATACCAGGTAGACCCTTAACACCATGATACCAGGTAGGCCCTGCACACCATGATACCAGGTAGACCCTTAACACCATGATACCAGGTAGACCCTTAACACCATGATACCAGGTAGACCCTTAACACCATGATACCAGGTAGGCCCTGCACACCATGATACCAGGTAGGCCCTGCACACCATGATACCAGGTAGGCCCTTAACACCATGATACCAGGTAGGCCCTGCACACCATGATACCAGGTAGACCCTTAACAACATGATACCAGGTAGGCCCTGAACAACATGATACCAGGTAGGCCCTGAACACCATGATACCAGGTAGACCCTTAACACCATGATACCAGGTAGACCCTTAACAACATGATACCAGGTAGGCCCTTAACACCATGATACCAGGTAGACCCTTAACACCATGATACCAGGTAGACCCTTAACACCATGGTACCAGGTAGGCCCTGCACACCATGATACCAGGTAGACCCTTAACACCATGATACCAGGTAGGCCCTGCACACCATGATACCAGGTAGACCCTTAACACCATGATACCAGGTAGGCCCTTAACACCATGATACCAGGTAGGCCCTTAACACCATGATACCAGGTAGGCCCTTAACACCATGATACCAGGTAGGCCCTTAACACCATGATACCAGGTAGGCCCTTAACACCATGATACCAGGTAGGCCCTGCACACCATGATACCAGGTAGACCCTGCACACCATGATACCAGGTAGACCCTTAACACCATGATACCAGGTAGGCGCAACTAGAAACAACTCTAACAAGGCCTGTGAGCCAAGAGTATTATGACTCCTGATCACTCCTGACAGAGAGACCATGTGGTACTAACAGAGTAATACTATTGGCTCACAAACCTTGTTAGAGTTGGGAACCAAAACTATTTGTCTCAGACAGATAAACACAACATTCATTTCAGACCCGTCAAAAATGTTTAAATGATAAATTCATAATCAGTAGGTTTTTTTAGTGGAAAAGCATTACTTTTATTCTGTACCCTTTGAAAAGCTCTGTGTATGTTTCTTTTTTGTAATATAAATATATATTTTCAATTGATTGGTCTATATAAAAATGCTATCTATATCACCTGGTGATTGTGGTTTGTGAGTTCTGTGTCCATGTTCTGTGTTTTCCCTCTCAGATATCGTTCAGATGCACATTGAGACGTTGGACGCGGTCCACAGGGAGAGTAAGCGGCTGCCTCCCATCCAGAAGGTAACCAATTCAATTTTTTACATTCCGCTGGACGAAGGCCACGCAGAACCCAGGCCAGCCCCGCCCACACCCCTCTCCACCAATCCCTGCAGCCCAGTGTCACAGTCGCACGGCAGGTACAGTACGTCTCTCTGACCGACGCCACCGTGTGACTCACCGCACGAGCCTGAGCATCGCATGCTGGGTGTTCTCTCCTGAAGGCCCATCACACACTACAGCCCCAGTGGTGCATGCTGGGTGTTCTCTCCTAAAGGCCCATCACACACTACAGCCCCAGTGGTGCATGCTGGGTGTTCTCTCCTGAAGGCCCATCACACACTACAGCCCCAGTGGTGCATGCTGGGCGCCGGAGTCCTCAGAGGGCTTGGTGGACTACAGCCTGATTGTGATTGGTGTGCCTTCTGACAGAAGGGTGCTGTTTGCTCCGTCTGTTTATGGAGTCCTCAGGATGTCCTGCTCGCTGTTGTAGACGGAACGTAGCTCAAGTTACGTCAAGCATGCCCAATGTGTCACTCACAACTTTAAGCCTAGTTTACCAACAGTAACTTCAAATCAGGCATATTGGAAGACAAAACTGTGAGTGTTTATCCCGCTATGTTATATCTTAGAGATTTCCTGTGCACTCATTTTTTTGTGCCAGAGCGTTTTTTTGTCATACCACGAATTTTGAACTAATTAATATTGTTCTACAACAGATTATGAAATTTAGTTTTGTGTTAAATTTGAACGGTCGGGTGACCAGACTGATCAGAGTGGAATTGAATGTGAGCTCATAAAGCCAGGCAAGATGCTCTCTCCATAGTCCAGGTCTGCTACTGATCACACTCTCTGACCCCGTTTACACCTGGCATTAAAATGCGTTTTTGGTGATCAGATTGCAATCTCATGAAAGTACAGGTGTGAATGCGCCCAAAATGTTTTGAGGACGGATTATGATCCGATCGCCCAAACCACCTCCGGAGGTGGTCATGGGATGCATGTCGACCACATTTAATAGAAGTGTAAATGTAAATGCGTTTTTAATCCAGATATCAACAACTTGGGCAGAAATACGTAGCCGTTGGAACGCGCCGGTTCCAGACCAGCAAGGAGCAGGCTTCCATGGCAGATGGCAAGAAAGCATTAAAATGGATCCTGGTCAAGGTTGGAGTCCAGACGAGACAAAAGTGTCTACTCTCAATTTGGTCGGACGAAAATATTCAAGCACAAACAGGATGTGACGTTCGATTGTCAGCTGGACAGAGTCGATCGGATCTCGAACGGATCGGGTTGAAGATACTCGAAACGCATATTAATGCCAGGTGTAAATGTAATCAGGCTAAATCATTATCTAGATACAATCTCGATACAAGACGCATTTTAATGCAAGGTGTAAACGGGGTCTCTCTCAACATCCCGCTCTCGTCCCCACGGAGCGCTTTCCAAGTGTGAGTGTTCTACAAATTGCTGTTAACACAGTCCGCATTCCTCTTTTATGGGGGGGGGGATTAACTTAATCCCGCTCCAAATTACAGTTTCTAAAGATGTTAGTCTTCAATTACACCCGGCTACTGTGGGCTTATATCCAACCCTGGAAGTAACATGGTTATATTTCCCCTTCTGCTTATCGAGTTCCTCGTCGAACG
>NC_140246.1:13495535-13498035 GCF_949987555.1 Borostomias antarcticus
GAGCAAGCTCTTGGAAAATGTTTGTCTATTGGCTAAGAACATATACAGAGCAGTAAACATGGGCTAGATACTCCATAAGAGAGACATGACTAACAGGAGAGTGCACGTGTTATGTGTTAGCTATCCTTGTAGTCTCTAATATGAATCATATAACAAAGCACAGGAAGCACTTAGCAGAACAGGCTCATAGAGAACGCTGCAAAGCAGAGGTGGGGAGACAGAAAGCAGAGAGCCATGGGTAGAAAGGGGCGGGGTTGGCTGGATAGGGACAGCTGATGACACAGAGTGGGAAGGAGCTGGACATGAGAGGCAGGGGCCCTTTCCAGGAGCCATTATGTGGACTTTGGCGGAGGACGAGGGGGGGTTCTCCGGGTGGCCACAGGGTGGCCTGCAGGAGACAGGGGGAGTCCACAGGACCTGATTAGAGTATAAGAGGGAGAGACACTAGGGAGGAGGACAGGGTTAGTGGCTTTACTCTCACAGATAACAACAGCAAATACAAAAACGTTTTAACCTGAAATGGCTCAAATGGTCCTCAGATGGTCCTCAGATGGTCCTCAGATGGTCCTCAGATGGACCTCATATGGACCTCAGATGGACCTCATATGGTCCTCAGATGGTCCTCATATGGACCTCAGATGGTCCTCAGATGGTCCTCAGATGGTCCTCAGATGGACCTCGGATGGACCTCGGATGGTCCTCATATGGTCCTCAGATGGTCCTCATATGGACCTCAGATGGTCCTCAGATGGACCTCGGATGGACCTCAGATGGACCTCAGATGGTCCTCAGATGGTCCTCAGATGGTCCACAGCTGTACCTCGGATGGTCCTCAGTATGACCTGAGGTGACCGGTATATGACGTGTGCGTGTGTTTCTGTCCCTGCAGTGTCCGAGGAGCTGGACCAGAGCTCCCTCACCCTCTCCTCCACCATCCGCTCGTCCGACCGCCAGACCATGAGCAACGTGGTGGAGCGGGCCTGCTGCCGTGACTACCAGCGCCTGGGCCTGGGCACGCTCAGCAACAGCCTGACCCGCTCCAAGAACGAGCCCTTCCGCATCTCCACCGTCAACCGCATGTACACCGTCTGCCATAGGTGAGGTCGGGGTCCCGACTGCGAATGAACGTTGATGGTCTGACCATGAATGAATGTTGATGGTCTGACCATGAATGAACGTTGATGGTCTGATCATGAATGAACGTTGATGGTTTGACCATGAATGAACGTTGATGGTCTGACCATGAATGAACGTTGATGGTCTGACCATGAATGAACGTTGATGGTCTGACCATAAATGAACGTTGATGGTCTGACCATGAATGAACTTTGATGGTCTGACCATGAATGAACTTTGATGGTCTGACCATGAATGAACGTTGATGGTCTGACATTGAATGAACGTTGATGGTCTGACCATGAATGAACGTTGATGGTCTGACCATGAATGAACGTTGATGGTCTGACCATGAATGAACGTTGATGGTCTGACCATGAATGAACGTTGATGGTCTGACCATGAATGAACGTTGATGGTCTGACCATGAATGAACGTTGATGGTTTGACCATGAATGAACTCTGATGGTCTGACCATGAATGAACGTTGATGGTCTGACCATGAATGAACGTTGATGGTCTGACCATGAATGAACGTTGATGGTCTGACCATGAATTGAATCAAACTGCACTAGTGTCAACACGACCTTGACCTTGCGTCTGTGTGCTCTGTACACACTCTTTCCAAAACACTGATTAGGAGCGAGTCGTCATCATGACATTCTGCAACGATGTCACCGACCATGTTGCCTCACACGTTCCCTCTCTCCTGTGCGCCGCGTGTGTGTGTGTGCGTGTGTGTGTGTGCGTGTGTGTGTGTGCGCGTGTGTGTGTCACCAGTTACCCCGGCCTGCTGATCGTGCCTCAGAGCATCCCGGACTCGACCATCCAGCGCATCTCGCGGTGCTACCGGCAGAACCGGTTCCCGGTGGTGTGCTGGAGGAACTCCCGGACCAAGGCCGTGCTGCTCCGCTCCGCCGGCCTGCACGCCAAGGGGGTGGTGGGCTTCTTCAAGTCCCCCAACGCCTCCAGCGCCGGTGAGACAGAGAGACCACACCCACACTGCAGAGATCAATGTTATATCAGTACCAACTTTATGTTGAGATTAGGGTTGCGAAATTCCGTGAATATTCAAAAACTTCCCCTGGCAAACGGGAATTTATGCGAATAAACGGGAATAGACTGGAAAACAGGTTCACGTTAATTCCCATAATTTCCCGTTGGGAATTCTGGGAAGTTTGTGAATCTTCCTGGAATTTTGCACTCCGAGTTGAGATGTGTCCTGCGTTATCCCATCACGGCTTGGGATATGGACAGTTATGCAGTGATTGACTGTGTATGTGCGTGTGTGTGTGTGCATGTGCGTGTACGTGTGTGTGCGCGTGTGTGTGTGTGTGCAGGCCAGTCCCAGGCAGACTCGACCAGTCTGGAGCAGGAGAAGTAC
>NC_140246.1:13500535-13643035 GCF_949987555.1 Borostomias antarcticus
ACCCAGGCAAGTGGGGCAGCATCCGGGGCAGCGGGCGCCTGAGCGCCTACAACCCAGACATCGGGAACCGGCTGGCGAGCAAGGAGTCCCCGCAGGCCAACGGCGTGCCCATCGAGGCGCTGTACCTCCGGCAGCACCGCGCCTACCTCTACATCATAGGAGACAAGTCCCAGCTGAAGGTACCCGGCGCCGCCCGCTCACTCGCCCCGCCCGCCGCCGCTCAACCCTCTCTGTTCCCTCGCGGCCTCAGCGGCTACTCCGCTACGCGCGTGGCGTCCGTGGCCGCGGTCACGTGACCGAGCTGCTCAGAGTCACTGGCGTCGCCGCCTCCCTACACCGTGTGCTCTGTGTCTCACTGTGTGACAGATAAACGTGTTTGTTTGTTTGTTTGTGTTAACCGGGTCCGTTCTCCCGGTGTTTAGGGCGGGAAGCAGGACTCATTCCAGCAGTGGGAGGTGGTGCCCATCGAGGTGTGTGACGTGCGGCAGGTGAAGAACAGCTTTAAGAAGCTGATGAAGGCGTGCGTGCCCAGCTCAGCGACCTCCGACCCCAGCATGACCTTCTACCGCTGCCTGGAGGAGTCCGAGTGGATGTGCCTGGTAGGCATCACCTGCCGTCTGAGAGAGAGAGAGAGAGAGAGAGAGAGAGAGAGAGAGAGAGAGCGTGCATGTAAGAGTGAGTGAGTGAGAGTTTGTGCGTGCGAACGAGTGAGAGAAAGAGAGATTGTCTGGGCTCTCTGTATGTGTGTGTGAATACCTCTTTGTGTGTTTTTGCTAACTGGTGTGTGTGTGTGTGTGTGTGTCTGTGTGTCCAGCTGCACCGGGTCCTGCAGGTGTCTGTTCTGGTCGTAGAGCTGCTGGACTCGGGCTCGTCAGTCATGGTCAGCCTGGAGGACGGCTGGGACGTCACCACACAGGTACAACGTCCACACACACACACACACACACACTCACACACACACACACATACACACACACACACACACACACACTCACACACACTCACGCACACTCACACACACTCACATTCTCACACATACTCACACACACACTCACATTCTCACACAGACTCACACACACACTCACTCACTCACACACACTCACAAACGCACGGCCTTTTGAACATCTCTAGGGATGCAAAATTCCGGGAATATTCACAAAGTTCCCCAAATTCCCAAGGGGAATTCATTTATGAGAATATTCACAAACTTCCCATGGGAATTAACAGGAATTCGTGGAAATGTATGGGAATTAACATGAATAAATTATTTTTTCCAGTTTATTCCCATTAATCCCCATTAATTCCCCTAAATCCCTGTTAATTCCATGGGAAATGTGTGAATATTCCCTGAATAGTCAATCCTAAGAATCCCCCCCTCCCGGGCCAGGTGGTGTCTCTGGTGCAGCTGCTGTCGGACCCGTACTACCGGACGTTCGACGGCTTCCGCCTGCTGGTGGAGAAGGAGTGGCTGTCGTTCGGACACCGCTTCAGCCACCGCGGCGCACAGACCCTCGCCAGCCAGAGCAGCGGCTTCACCCCCATCTTCCTGCAGTTCCTCGACTGCGTGCACCAGGTGCGTGAGTGTGTGTGTGTGAGTGTGTGTGTGTGCGCGTGTGTGTGTGTGCGCGTGTGTGTGTGTGCGCGTGTGTGCCTGTGGCAGCAGTGAGAGTGTTTTACTGTACAGCTGTAGCGTTCCTGTTTATGTGAGTTTTATTGGCCGGCGTGTCTTAGTGGATCTTCCGAGGATGTTTCAGCTGATCGATGTGTGTTTATCTGGGAGTATATATATATATATATATATGATCAATGTGTGTTTATCTGGGAGTATATATATATATATATATATATATGATCGATGTGTGTTTATCTGGGAGTATATATATATATATATATATGATCAATGTGTGTTTATCTGGGAGTATATATATATATATATATATATATGATCGATGTGTGTTTATCTGGGAGTATATATATATATATATATATATATGATCAATGTGTGTTTATCTGGGAGTATATATATATATATATATATATATGATCGATGTGTGTTTATCTGGGAGTATATATATATATATATATATATATGATCGATGTGTGTTTATCTGGGAGTATATATATATATATATATATGATCAATGTGTGTTTATCTGGGAGTATATATATATATATATATATGATCAATGTGTGTTGATCTGGGAGTATATATATATATATATATATGATCAATGTGTGTTTATCTGGGAGTATATATATATATATATATATGATCGATGTGTGTTTATCTGGGAGTATATATATATATATATATATGATCAATGTGTGTTTATCTGGGAGTATATATATATATATATATATGATCAATGTGTGTTTATATGGGAGTATATATATATATATATGATCGATGTGTGTTTATCTGGGAGTATATATATATATATATATATATATATGATCAATGTGTGTTTATCTGGGAGTATATATATATATATATATATGATCAATGTGTGTTTATCTGGGAGTATATATATATATATATATATGATCAATGTGTGTTTATCTGGGAGTATATATATATATATATGATCAATGTGTGTTTATCTGGGAGTATATATATATATATATATATGATCAATGTGTGTTTATCTGGGAGTATATATATATATATGATCGATGTGTGTTTATCTGGGAGTATATATATATATATATATATGATCGATGTGTGTTTATCTGGGAGTATATATATATATATATATATGATCAATGTGTGTTTATCTGGGAGTATATATATATATATATATATGATCGATGTGTGTTTATCTGGGAGTATATATATATATATATATATGATCGATGTGTGTTTATCTGGGAGTATATATATTTATATATATATGATCGATGTGTGTTTATCTGGGAGTATATATATTTATATATATATGATCAATGTGTGTTTATCTGGGAGTATATATATATATATATATATATATTAGGGATGGGAATTTCGACTAATTTTAAAACCGAGTAACCTAACCTGATCCTACTCGAGTAACCGATTACTCAAAAAAAAGATTACTCAAAAAAAGATACCGTCCAGACAGAGCGCATTGAACCCCGGCCCCCTCGGAGGGGAAAACGTTTTTTTCCGCCGTTATTACCGTGGCGGTGCTTTCATGTCTCGTCCATGCCCTTGCAAATAAACATATTTAAAAGCTGATGTGTGGTTGGATGCATTACTTATCAGATTGAATAACCCACAGGTTTTCATGAAGCTATCGGAATCGAAAAACGCAGCCTTTTAATTTGGATGCACTGCCCAGCTCATAGCTTATTAAGCCTATCGTTAGGCTACTCTGAAAACTCTAAGCCTACAATATGCAACCAGACCTCTAATTTACTAATATAAATTAAGTATTAAACCAAGCCTTTACTGCCGATGCCGGATAACAAGTGAATTAATTTTTAGCGTTATCTAAAAAGCACCGCGGCACTCACTGCCTATTTCCAATTTATTGGACAATAATGGATGTTTCGGCGTCAAGCCTTCATTAGAGAAATGTCCATGCAAAACTAAATAGATTTATTGAACAACAGGCCTATTCATTCAATATTTCTTTATAGGCTGGAAAACGAGTAGGCTATACGCGCATGGGCCTGTGCCGGAGCGCTCTTAAAAAGACTCCATATCCAGTACAGCGCTTTTCTCCAGGCAGCCGCCAACGCTCTATCCTCTTTGATAACAATTGAAAAAGGGCACAGGCGCTCAGAAATGCGCGCTTTCACGGCAAAACATGCCATATTGTATAGCCTTTAGATTAACCGAGTAGTGTTTATTTTCCGACTAGCAGATTGCCTACTCGGGTACTCGAGAAATCGGTTAACCGTGCACATCCCTAATATATATATGATCGATGTGTGTTTATCTGGGAGTATATATATATATATATATATGATCGATGTGTGTTTATCTGGGAGTATATATATATATATATGGCTCTCCCTCTGCCTGTTTATGATGCTGTGTGTGTGTGTGTGTACCTGAGGGCGTGACAGCGTTTCCTGTTTTGCTTGCCTAGTGACGTCGATGCTGCTGTAGCCCATCACATGCTTGATGTTTCCTTGGCAGACTGTGTGTGTGTGTGTGTGTGCGTGTGTGTGTGTGCGTGTGTGTGTGGATTTATGACCCTTGGTCAGCAGTGTACTACTGGCCGGGCTTCAGCGCTATTATTATCCAGGCCTGTGTTTTCTCTCTCGTATCCTCTCGTCCTCCCTGACGTCTGTCTCTGACCCTCCTCTCGTCCTCCCTGACGTCTGTCTCTGAACCGGCTCTGACCCTAAACAGCTCCCCTCTAAACAAACAGGAAATTCTTCAGTGAGAATCTGTGGAATGAAATGACGCTCCCTGGGTTAGAACGATCAGGGAAACGCACGCATAAACCCACCGACTCGCCTTAACGTTTGACAGAGGCTCTTACAAGTTACAGCTGAGTCTATTTCAGAGGAGGAAGTGCAGTTGATGTGTAACGTTAAATCATGCCCCCCCCCCCTCCCCTCACAGATCCACATGCAGTTCCCCATGGAGTTTGAGTTCAGCCAGTACTACCTGAAGTTCCTGGCCTACCACTACGTGTCCAACCGCTTCCGGACCTTCCTGCTCGACTCGGACTACGAGCGCATCGAGCTGGGTCAGACTCTCTACGCTCACCCATTCATTTATTCTCTCCTTCGTCGGTTCGTTGCGTCGCCACCTCCTGTACGGCGTATCGCTGACGCGTCCCTCTGTCCTCCGCTGTCCCCTGTCCCCCCCTCCAGGCGTGCTGTACGAGGAGAAGGGAGAGAGGAAGAACCCACAGGTGTGCAAGTCCGTGTGGGACTACGTCGACCGGCTCAACAAGAAGACCCCCATCTTCTACAACTACATGTTCGCTCCCGAGGATGAGGAGGTGAGGGGGTCACAGCTGGGCTGGGGGCTTCGTTACAGCCGGGCCGGGGCCGTGGCTCAGGAGGTAGAGCGGGTCGGCGGTTCGAACCCCGGCTCCTCCTGTCCACGTGTCGAAGTGTCCTTGGGCAAGACACCAAACCCCAGATTGCTCCAGATGAGCAGGCTAGTGTGATTGATGAGAGGCCATTGATTGTAAAGTGCTTTGTCCGTTAAGGTAGGAAGGCGCAATATAAGTGTAGTCCATTTACCATCGTCCTCCACGGAATAGACTAGACTATGACTCACATCATGCTAGTTTGCTCAGCTCAAACCTTGCGTGTGTGTGTGTGTGTGTGTGTGTGTGTCCCAGGTGCTGAGGCCCTACAGTAACATCTCCAACCTGAAGGTGTGGGACTTCTACACGGAGGAGACTCTGTCGGAGGGGCCGTCGTTCGACTGGGAGCTGGTGAGGGGCCGGCAGGAGCGCGTGGCCGAGGAGGCCCCCGACAAGCCCGACACGGCGGGGCCCAAGTCCCAGAGACGCATCGTGTGGCCCTGCTACGACAGCCGCAGCAAAGTGGTGCCCGACGCCATCACCAAACTGCTGCAGGTCAGTGGCTAGAACACACACCGACAGCTCTATAAGACATTCACCGTCACACACACACACACACACACACGGATGCTCAGTTGTGTGTGTCTTGTGTCCCGCAGGACCTGCAGAGTCTGGAGGCGGAGCTGGGCCAGGCGTCAGAGAAGTGGAAGGACACCTGGGACAAGATGAAGAACGCCCAGAGGGCCGAATCCAAGCTGGAGAGCAGGGTAGGACACGCCGGACCTCTACTGACCTCTGGTGGTCACATGGTAGAATGCAGATACGTTTTTTTGGTTGGACCACAACAGCGGGGCCAGACCTATAAACGCCAGTGTCTGTGACTGACTGAGTGATGAAGCTACACCATTGGTCGGATGGATGAAGTTACACATTTATGCAAACTACAATTTTGCACACAGTTCAGCCACTAGGCTCTGACCTAGTTCCATGAGTCACTGACCCCGCCTCATATCGGTGTTTATCCTCCTCTGGTCTAATCAGTGTTCCTCCCTCCTCTCCTCTCCTCCCTCCCTCCCTCTCCACTCCTCCCTCCCTCCCTCCCTCTCTCCTCCCTCCCTCCTCTCCTCCCTCTCTCCCTCCCTCTCTCCCTCCCCCTCTCCCTCCCCTTCCTCCCTCCCTCCCTCCCTCCCTCCCTCCCTCCCTCCCTCCCTCTCTCCTCCCTCCCTCCTCTCCTCCCTCTCTCCCTCCCCTTCCTCCCTCCCTCCTCTCCTCTCCTCTCCTCTCCTCTCCTCTCCTCTCCTCTCCTCTCCTCTCCTCTCCTCTCCTCTCCTCTCCTCTCCTCTCCTCTCCTCTCCTCCCTCCCTCCCTCCCTCCTCTCCTCTCCTCTCCTTGGCCGTTCAGCCGTCGTTCTCCAGCTCGCTGCTGATGTCGTCCAACCTGAGCCACCAGCGGCGCTCTCAGGGCGTGTACCTGCAGGAGAGCGGCGCCGGCTCCTCCATCAACCTGGCGCTGGACTGCGAGGTCAGCGCCACCTCCACGCCGGCGGCCGGCCGGCCCAGCACCAGCACGCTGTACAGCCAGTTCCAGAGCACGGAGAGCGAGAACAGGTCCGCCCCCGCGCCCTCCTTCCGGGGCTCCTAGTAGCGAGGCCCGGCCCCCTCACTTCTCACTCAGTCGTGTTCGGTTCGGTCCACACGGGTCTCAACCGTTTTCTCATGACCTTTCACCCCACCCCCCTAGGAGCTATGAGGGGATCCTGTTCAAGAAAGGCGCGTTGCTGAAACCATGGAAGCCGCGCTGGTTCGTGCTGGACAAGACCAAACACCAGGTAGACGGAGCGGAGATGGACGAGGACAGTGATGATGATTAACGCGTTCACTCTGGTGATACTACTGATCTCTCTCTCTCTCTCTCTCTCTCTCTCTCTCTCTCGTCCTCTGCTCTCCCCGCGCAGCTGAGATACTACGAGACGCGGCAGGACAAGGAGTGCAAGGGGGTGATCGAGCTGGCGGAGGTGGAGTCCGTCATTCCCGGCACGCCCACCATGGGGGCGCCCAAAAACATCGAGGAGAAAGCCTTCTTCGATGTGAGTCGCACCGAAGAGCGGACGCTTATCGAAGACGTTTCTTCACTGTGCTTTTCTCTCTCGCTGTACACGTCCTCCATATTGGCATTTCTCAAAGCTTTCTCCCCTCTCTCTCTCTTTCTCTCCCTACAACAGCTCAAGACGACCAAAAGAGTGTATAACTTCTGTGCGCAGGACAGCCAGTACGCACAGCTGTGGATGGACAGTGTTCAGAGCTGCCTCTCGGATGCCTAGAGAGAGGCGGAACTCCCTAGAGGAACACAACGATCTTAACCAGGAACGAACGAGCAACGCTGAGGCACCCGATGGACATCTCTGCCAGCCACGCCCTGGAACCCCGACCCCCCTCCTCCCCCCCATCCCAGAGAGAGGCAGGAACAGAGAGGGGAGGGGCCTCTCCACTATTCAGCTCCGTTCAGCGTCGGTAGCGTCGGAGCCGACGGTGGACGTTGACGTCGGAAGGAAGAAAAAAAAAAAAAGTCTCAGTGTTTTTGTTAAGAAAAAAAAAAGAAAAAAAAGAGAAAAGAAACAAAACGACAATGTAAAAAAGCAGGAAGTCCCTGATCGACCACACGCCGTCGTCCCAGCGCCTCGCTGCTGCCGCCGCTCCCCTGTCGCAGTCCGACCACTATGTGCTCTGGGTGTCTGTCTATATGCAAAAATGGAGCTAACTAAAACATAGCATGATGTCGTGGGTTATGCACGTCTGAAGTTTCTCACCGCCAGACCTCTCCGACCTGGGACCCCTCTACCGAGGACCAGCATGCACATCAGCCAGACCCTGTAGACTACATCCCCCACACGCTCCAACACTCCAGCGAGGAGGCAAAGAGGGGACTACATTTCCCATCTACCCCCCGACCATGCAGAGGATCCTGGCAAAACGGCGCCCCTGCCGACGGAGGGACCTGCTGCTGTCGCGTAACCTGCAAGCTGATGGAGAAGCTCCGCCTCCTCGCCTCCATAACACCCCCCCCCCATCTCTACTCACTGCCTGATGTAGCTGTATCTGTCCCACACCCAGTGACCCCCCACTTGGCGCCACCACCTAGCCCCAAATACGCTGGCAGCAGGAGGGAAGTCCTCTCAACGGTTCATGAAGGATTGTTATTTTTCATCTTAAATCAGTTTTTTTTTTGTTTTTTTTTTGACACTCAAAAAATGTGTATCAGAGATCTATCAGCCATCCTCCTTCCCTGAGCAGTTGGGGACGATGACATACTGTGAACGCCGTTGGCCCTCGCGATCAAACCAAGAGACGCCAGTCGGAGATTAGTCTCATTCCGTCAAGACGGAGGAGTTGGCGGAACTTCATTAGTGTTTACAAAAGAAGCTACAGACAGTAACTTCCCATACAGTAGCTTAGTTCGTCCTCTATATTTCTAATCATAAACAAATACAACCACTATTAACGCACCGAATTTTAAGGGATGCTGAAGGAAAAGGAGGGATATATTTTGTCGTAACAGTTTGATTTCTGCACAGAATATTACAGAGAACTAAAAGGTGGGATTGAGATGGATGGGACTGGTGACCGGTTGGTATTATGGGATGCCTCAGAGTGACTAGTCTGTTTACACAGCGCAATGCTGAGAGACTGGAGCTGGCTGCTATGGCAACGAACACCCCCCCCCCACACACACACACACACACACACACACACACCTACCTACAGCATCACTCCCTCTCTGCTTCTAAGGTCAAAATTCAAATTACACGTAAAACAAGTGGGCATATGCACAGATTTTTTTTTTATGTGAGTTTTTAGAATTCTTAAAAATTGTAATGTGCTTTAAAAGGCCAATTCACAACGCCCCGAAAATGTCCAACAAACACAAACAGATGACAGTTGTTGGGTTGGTGTGCTACATTATGCCTGTTGGACTTTTTTCGTCCCTGATTCAACTTGCTCAATCTGCATTTGTTGGGGTTGTGGTATGTTTGCCCAGTGTGCTATGACATTGTGTGCTGTGCTCCCAACAAACTATGCTGTAGCATTTCTACAACAAATGTGAAAAGTGAGTTATTATCCCAAACATTCCCACACTCAACAGCCAACAAGAGAGTTTGGAATGTTGGTGTTTGCTGGTCATTTTGGGGGCAGTGTGGACGGGCCTTAACAGGTCAAATAACCAGTTTAACACAGAGTGCACCAGTCAACAAGAGGGGGAGTGTGAGGTAGTGGTCAAGGCACCTTAGTCAAATATGATTCACAAAAATAACCAAATAAAGCAGTCTTGTATTCCAGGTCTCAGAGAAGTAGGTACCCTTGCTTTGAGTATCTTTCTGTGCTGTCGACCTGCTCAGCCTGCTTGGTCTGTGATGCGTCTGTATTAACGGTGATCAGCCAGTCCCGACTCTCACCGCTGCGCTTCTGTCTAAACCAGTGTTTTTAGCTACAGCCTGTTCCTGTTACCTTCTGTTCTAAAGCTTGTATATAGAGGAGTCTATGTCTGGTAGAACATTTTAGAGAAAGAGAGTATGTTTAGATGGACTTTGTGAGATTGCAAAATTAAAGAGGTCACTTTTTTAATGCTACAGAGCAGTATCGGTTAAACGTTGTTTTGAACCTGTCACAAATAATCTCTTTCACACACACACACACACATCAAATACAGACACACTCTTGTTCTCGTTAACACATCGCCGTGTAAAATATGGTTATACTGCTGTCTCGTTGAACATAAAATTTGAATTGTAGATTTTTGTGTCTAATAACTCCTTTGTATATACTACTCAGATTTGTATGTAACGTTTATGGTAGTAATTTATTTAACTTTGTCTCCTCAGTAAGAAAAGTTCCTCAAGCACCACTTTTATTTTTGAATTAGGAATCCAATGTGCCATTTGTTCATTTCTGTATTAATGTGACTAATGCTACTACTTTTTTTGGAAATTTTGTTGTACAAGTAAAACCCTCAATGTCTTTTTGTAAACATGGTTGTCCTTCCCCAGTATCAACCCCGAAGCAAGTGGAAAAGGTGTGTTTGTAAGAGTAAGTCTCCCCTTTTAAGGAGGGTCATTCTGAAGGAAAGGGTGTGCATCTCAGTAAGTTGCTTTACCTGCACAAGTGGGTGTTTGGAATACCACACACTTCCTAACCCCAGCTCACCCCATTCACTGGGGTCTACGTCTCTCCTGATTAGACCAGACTACATCCAACATCCAGCAGAACATTACAGTGTAACGTTAATCCTTTTATTTATTTTTGTCTTGTTCTATATTTTCTAATTCGAAACTTCCTTCTGAGCCTGGTCATGTCAATCATGTAATATATTTTTTAGAATTAAAACAAAAACACTGTGGGTTTAAACGTCATTGTTCCAGTGTGGTTTGTCTCAAGAATGTTGAGTGAAAGAAAAGCTTGTGTAGCTCAAATCAGACATGAGCCAGCTAGCTTACCATTCTGAAACCCAACCATAGTCTACAATAACAGCACACACAGCTAAACCAAGAGTTTCAATCCAATGATAATGCAATCTTTTTCGGTCGACCTCAACGCTCAATTGTGCATTAAAGTGCCCAACACGGCTGGGACAGCCTTGGGTTTCTGTTATGGAGTTGTGTTGTTCTGGCTGCTGAAGGGGCTGGCCCAGGGAGGCCTCTCCCTGCCGGGGTAGTTAGAGGTCAGAGCTCTGGGCAGCGATCACCACCACTGAAGCTCTTAATATAGTCATGGTCTGGGGCGCCCCGGTGGCTCATCGGGTTAAGGCCTAGTCCTCAACACAGCAGCCCAGGCTTAAACCTGGCCCGGACCATGTGCTGCATGTGTTCCCCTCCCTCCCCTTACCTGTCCATCTACACTGTCCTATAGAATGAAGCAGAAATGCACAAAAATATCTTTAAAAAAATAATAAAAAAATCATGGTCTGTAGTGGTCTAATCTGGTGTGTAGTGGTGAAACGGTTCTGATGACATCTGCAGAAGGGCAGCCCATGGACACCTCACCACGCTGGGGTAGTTAGTCAGAACTATGGGCAGGGATCACAGCTCTTTAGAAAGCTCCCCTGTGGCCAGTGTGGTCAGGCTTGGCTCTGGTGCCAGAACTCCACAGACCAGGCAGAGAAATACAGTGGGCAGTAGGATGAAACTAACAAAAAATAATGTTTCACAATCAGTCATTTTGCCTGGTCAACTCACTATGAAGCTTACAGAAGAAATACAGAGGGAACAAATTACAGTGATGGTTAAAAGAAAAAGAAAAAAAAGGTATATTACGAGTGAACTACCCCTTTAACGATCAAACCAAGAGCTGCAAAGCGAAGGCATATGCAATCCCAGAAGAAAAGAAAACAATCATGTTTGGTCTGAATGTACTGTATATATTTTGAAACAAATTGGCATAAGACACTCGCCTCCATTCTGGTCACAGTCAGAGAAGTGAAAGGGGGGTGGACCAAGCATTATGATGAATGATTATGAAGGACCTACTGTTATACCCTGTTCAAACACACCATGTCCTTCCTGCGTTCAGGCGACCACAAACGATTGGATGGTGAAGGTGTGCAGGTGGACACTGTCCATCACCCGCCAAGTCCACTCAGGAGGAAAAGGATGTTTTGTTAAATAGTGATACCAGGCCTTTGGTATTTGTGTGGTCAACCAGACACTTTTAATTTCAAACTTGAACAATGATCATTTAATAGCTGTCAGCTGATTATGCGAGTAGTACACTGGGGGTGCCAGGTGTTTCAGAAGAGTCCAGGGGTTCGACCCTCTGTAAACACGCTCCTTTTGGAGGTGGCATTATTTTTATCAGACGCAGCAGCCATTCCTGCCCTGGAAGTGCCCAGAGGAAAAACAACATAGTACACACAGTAATCTCAGGATTGCTTGAAAAAATTACTTTAAATGTAGATAATATTTGAATATAGGTAGATAATGTTTGGTTGATTTAAGGGGGGGGGGGGTAGCAATAAGAACTTAAAACTTAAAAGTTGTTACAATCAGGAGGTCTCAGCTCACTAGCTAGGTCAATAGAGAACCAGTTACACATGCAAGAACATAAAAACAAAGACAAAATTAAAACCTCAAATTGAGATTATATCCAAATTGGTTTGCCCATAACTATACCGAATGTGTCTCATCTTTTTCTGACAACACTTCATTCTTTGAAGAAAGGAAAAAGTTGAAATTTAATTTTAAATAAAATGGCAAATTGACATTATTGCACATGAGCAGAAGACAGTAATACTATAGAACTCTGTTCATCGACCCAACCCTTTCCTCCTCGGTGACTCCCCAGAAGCGCTCAGATAACACATTCAGAGAACTGGTGACGGACATGAATGAGAGGATGTTTCCACAAAAGAAACCGAAAGAAAAAGAAAACAGGCTCGGTAAAAAAAAACCTTGGTCTGAATGAGAGAAACAGGCGAGATGGCAGCAGAGATGAGGCCAGCAGAGATGAGGCCAGCAGAGATGAGGGTAGAAAACTTACATTGTGCTATAATGTACAGTAAATGGCTGCATAAGTGCTTTCTTAAGCTCAAGGAAAAAAAAAAACATTTTAAAAAGGTATTTATTGTTGAGGCATCTTTTCATTAAAAGTTAACCTGTGCTATCCGCTTGGGGGGCAAATGACGCAATATCCCAACTACTCAGGTCCAACCATTTCAAAAAAGAGTAGGATAGAAATCCTTCAGAAAAAAAATACAAACAACGGTTTATACTCCTCTGATTCTGTCGTTAGAAGATCACTGCTACATTAAAACGGCACATATTTATGTGCAACATCAGAAAAGGCTTTGAAGACAATTCCTCTACACTCTGCTGTCTGTTGTTGGTTGGTTGGTTGATTGATTGGTTGGTTGATTCATACACGTCCCGCCTCCTCATTATTGGTGTTGATTGGCAGTGTCCGGGTCCAATAACATGGCAGAGTGATTCAGTAAAACACCATACTGTAGGGTGCAGTGAGGTTAATGGGGAGGTCTCTGGAAGCGGCACAGAGTCTGGGGCGTCAGTCCAGGTTGGGCCTCTGTCTGACCCCCTCAGACAGGCCCATTCACCAAGACCTCTGGAGGCTGTGGTGTGTCGTCTCTGGAGGAGGAGAGGGAGGGAGAGAGAAGAGAGTGGAGGGGAGTGGGGTCAGAGACAGATATTATGGAGGTCAGGAGCATTGAAACAGAAGGACAAAAGGAGAGAGTGAGGGCTATCAAAACATTGTATAACCTCACACAGCAGAGCAGTTCTTCCTTTCCTGACTGACTAAAAATAAGTCACAGTAAATATTTCTACAGGCCTGCAACACTGGCTCCGAAGGCTCCCATTGTTCTAAACCCAGATGTGTGTCTTGGCTCCGACTCAACAGGGCAGCTAACTGAGTTTACACAATCAATAGACCAGCTGGGATATCTATTCAAAATTTTTTTTTCTATCAAGTACTTTTAGTAGTTTTGCATTTTGATGGACTTTGTGCTCTTAACAAGCCTATGAAACAACCAGGTACCTACTTCCTATCTGCCTGTATGGCGGGGCTGGAGGTTATAGGCGGCTGCTCTTGGGTCTTCGGGGGGGTGTCTGTGAGGGACAGCTTCTCCAGGGACACTGGGCTCTCCTCACTGTATGGTGGGTGGAATGGGGGGGGGGGGGGGGGGACAAGAGATTGTTTCTTTGTTATGATAACTTCCCTCCCCTTCTCCCTTAGCTAGGAAAAACAAACTCATTGAATCCAGTAATTTCAGCCCCTGTCCGGTGTACAATTACTTCAATGTGGTGATTATGGCTCAACTATAGATGCTTATGTAGATGAGGCACTATCTTCAGATATCTTTGGATAATGGACATTCTGTATTCACAGTGTCTGAGAAAGAGGCATTTCTAGTTTCTACAGAGAACACAAGGTTCTCAGTGCACCAACCTTTTGAGGTCTGCTGTCTTCGTCTTCTTGGCGTTGGGGCTGGCGCTCTTCGAGGCGGCGTTGGGGCTGGCGCTCTTCGAGGCGGCGTTGGGGCTGGCGCTCTTCGAGGCGGCGTTGGGGCTGGCGGTCTTCGAGGCAGCGTTGGGGCTGGCGGCCTTAGAGGCGGCGGCCTTGTCGTCCTCCTCGCTGTCCGAGCCCCCGGAGGAGCTGCTGTCCGAGGCCACCAGGGGCGCCTTCTTCCTCTCAGCTACCGGCCACACACCGGGAGAGGCGCTCGCTGCTGCTCCCCACACACACACGCACGCACGCACGCACGCACGCACGCACGCACGCACACACACACACACACACACACACACACACACACACACACACACACACACACACACACACGGTCATCACAAAACACACTGGTATGAAGCCCTGCCATGTAGCCCCCCCATCCCCTCCCCTCCCCCCAAAGTGGCGTCCTCTTCACTATCGTCCCATCCAGGAATCCGTGCTCAGACTTCATATGCAGTCCCAGTCAAACGTTTGGACACACCTTCTCATTCAATTGACTGGTACTATATTAAGTTTTCATATCTTTTCAGGTGAGAAAGTAACCATGTAGATTCCCAATATGTGGTCAGTTTATCAAAATGATGCGCTGCTGCGCCTTCGGCCGGGTTTGTTTTCCTGTTCTGTCCAGAGTAGCGTTGGCACTTCCTGCTTCACCATCACTGTCTATTATCAGAATAAACCAACTCAACTGGGAATCACATAACACAAGGCAAGATCACATGAAGGATTATGTTCTGATCGCTAACCTTTTTAGCACACGTCAATGGAGTTCAATATAGCAAAAATTAGCATCGCGGCTAGCAGATATTTTCCACGCTAGTAGTGAAAGAAATAAAAATATTTTCGGTTCATTATGAGCCTGTTGCAGGACATAAAGCCTACAATAATTTTACAACTTCTTCCGTTTAAAGCTGCATTCATTGATTTTATTTTACCACTAGATGGCAGTAAGGGAATCACGCAAACGTGTTTACAAACAAAACTGACATGGGGAGCAGAGCAAAGGCACAAGCCGGCTATTGACAACACAGGGAGAAATGCTGGAATAAGAGGCGACCGGTAGTGCTGAGTCATTGAACTAGGACACTGTTAGGACACTGGCTAGGACGACGGCTAAATGAAACAATCTGATATCTGATAGGTGGTTTTAATTAGTTTTGACAATGAGAGTAAAATGATTGCAGCTTTAATTAAAAAGCTCAGGAGCTTCAAGTTCCTCCATTGTGGTGTGTTGTGTCTCGTGTGACTATATACGTCACTAGAATGAAACGCTTGCTGCTCCCACCTCCCTGATTGTGCATGGAGAAGCGATACGGCTCAGTGCGCTGCGGGTAACATACAAACGCCGTCCTGTACCGCAGCGAAGCGGTCAATGGAAAAGCGGCCTCACATCTCCATACAAGTCTTCAACCTTCGAGATGTGACTGCTGGTGAAATACCGTCTTTGAAGCACACAAACACACTCACTGCTCTTCTCCAGGCTCGGTCTGGCTTGCTTCTCTGTGTTGGTGCTGCCGGGGGCGCTGGGGGAGCTGCTCCGGGGGCCGGTCTCTGTGCTGCGGGGACACAGGCGAGACTCAGCCACGCACAGCACTGACACGGCACCACTGACACGGCAGCCTGCAGCCAATCAAACTTTGACTTACGCGCCCACGTTTCATACAAGACGCGCATCAGAAGGAGAAGAGGTTTCTGACCTGCTGAAAGGCTGGAACTCGGTGAAGTTGGCCCAGCCCGTGTCCTGCGTGTCTCCCCCACTCCCACCGGGGGAGTCCCACCCTACCGGGCCGGGGGACGACGAGTTCCCCCCGGAGTCCCCGAAACTCGCCGTCCAGCCTGGACCTGGGGAACCAACATGCACGCACACACACACGCGCACGCAGACACGCACGCACACACACATGGTTTTGTAAGGCAACACCAAAGGGTAGTATGTAGGCTAATGTTAGCATATGAGAGTCTAGGAATCACGAAGAACCGGTTGAATGATTGAATGTGTATGGGATGTCGGGCCGTACTCTGCGCGTCCTTGCTCTCCTCCGCGCTGCTCTGCCCGGGGTCGTCGTCGTCGTCGTCGTCGTCAGAGCCCGACCCGCGGTCCCGCTCCCGACCCCCGTTCTCCAGGCTGCTCCGGGAGCTGCCCTCGGAGGTGTGGGACGCCCCGAACCTGACGCGCCCGCCCGGGACGGAGGAGCGAGGACAGACGAGGGGTAGGTAAGAAGAGATGGACGGAGACAAAGGAGACAAAGGAGGGGGGGGGAAGGGACACCGTGTTCAGAATCCGGGGCGGGTTGAACACAGCGGGAACACCTTCTTCTGTAATCTTCCAAGTGAATCATACGCTCCCGGGTGAAATCGTCAGCTTATTACCTTGTTCTGGACTTGACTTGAGTTGCATAGTTGATCTCCTTCTCCTCCCAAATGTCCTCCTCCTCTTCAGCATCGTCGAACTGGCGTATCCTCTCTTTACAGCAGGCCTCGAAGGCAGCCGCATTGGCCTGTGTACACGTACACACACACACGCACACACACAGACAGACAGACACAGACACACATTTCAAACGATAGCATGAGTTTGAATCTTGATTGTATTGAGGCTAGTAGAAATGATAAGAGAACAGAATAAACCAACAACTTACACTATTATCATCAGCATCTAGATTAAAGTTTATTTCGGCAATTCGGTCAAACGTGGCACTGGAGGATGGAAAGGGATATTGAGGGTCAATAAAAAATCCTGCCAAGCTACCTTTAGACATTATTACCCTTTACAAAAAAACCTTCCGAGACCTTTATTATGAGTAAGATGCTGCTCGATTCATGTGTCCGAGAACTTGGAAGAGGACTGCGTGAAAAGACTCACTTGATATTTTCGTCATGCTCACTGAATTCCTCATCATTGAACCCAAACTGATCCACAAAGTTGGCAGTCATCTGTTGGATCTGATAGTCTGAGAAAGCCTGAAAAACGATACATGACAATTTCAACCGTCTTACTGAGTGTTCCATCGAGCACAGTTATTAATGGTTTAGCCAACGGGCAGATGAACAGCATGCTGCCATGACGACACAGTAGCTCCTCCTACCTGTTGGAGTGATAGGTCGTTGGGGAACGGGCTCTCCATGTCGTCGTCCTCGCTGGACGAGTGGAGGTTATGGGTGCTCACCTGGAGCACAGGGGACAGGAGAAGGAATAGTCGGTCAGAGGGGGGAGTGACGAGAGTGTGTGTATGTGTGTGTGTGTGTGTGTGTGTGTGTGTGTGTTGTTCTCACCAACTCAACAGTGTTTCTTCTGTTGGTCTCCCTCAGGGTCTCGTCCACGAAGCTCTCCCAACGTCCTCTGCAGTCCTCTGGCAACTCTGAGGTCACAACACACACCACAGACCCATGTTAGCACACAACACAACACACCACAGACACAGGTTAGCACACAACACAACACACCAGACACAGGTTAGCACACAACACAACACACCAGACACAGGTAGGCACACCACACAACACAACACACACCAGACACAGGTTAGCACACAACACAACACACCAGACACAGGTTAGCACACAACACAACACACCAGACACAGGTAGGCACACCACACAACACAACACACACCAGACACAGGTTAGCACACCACACAACACAACACACCACAGACACAGGTAGGCACACCACACAACACAACACACACCAGACACAGGTTAGCACACCACACAACACAACACACCACAGACACAGGTTAGCACACAACACAACACACCAGACACAGGTTAGCACACCACACAACACAACACACCACAGACACAGGTAGGCACACCACACAACACAACACACACCAGACACAGGTTAGCACACCACACAACACAACACACCACAGACACAGGTTAGCACACAACACAACACACCAGACACAGGTTAGCACACAACACAACACACCAGACACAGGTTAGCACACCACACAACACACCACACCACAGACACAGGTTAGCACACCACACAACACAACACAGACACAGGTTAGCACACCACACAACACAACACACACCAGACACAGGTAGGCACACCACACAACACAACACACACCAGACACAGTTTGGCACACCACACAACACAACACAGACAGAGGTTAGCACACAACACAACACACCAGACACAGGTTAGCACACCCCACAACACAACACACCACAGACACAGGTTAGCACACAACACAGAGCAGAGGCCTGAATGTAAGGATGTTGACAATGGTGTGAAGGTGTGCAACCATGTGAGAAACACACACATATATACACACACGCACACGCACGCACATACGCACACACACACACACCTTTGATGAGGTCACTGATCTGGGACTGGACTGGTCCCTTCTCCAGATTCTGCACCACCATGTTGGCGATCCTGGTCAGATGACCCATGTTCCCTCTCCTGGTGCCGCCCTCTGCCCTGCGGTCCACAGACAGAATGAGAAGGACATGAATGTGTCCTCAGCACGGGGACAGCAGGACACAGCAGGACAACACTCGCTGTTAAACACAACATATTAAGAGTCCTACTGGATCTTATCGTTCTCCTCCCAGGCGTCCAGGATCCTCTGCACCAGCCGACACTTCTGGAAGAGCTGAGGACAGACAGGAGGACATGTTAGAGGACAGACAGGAGGACATGTTAGAGGACAGACAGGAGGACATGTTAGAGGACAGACAGGAGGACGCGTTAGAGGACAGACAGGAGGACATGTTAGAGGACAGACAGGAGGACATGTTAGAGGACAGACAGGAGGACATGTTAGAGGACAGACAGGAGGACGCGTTAGAGGACAGACAGGAGGACGCGTTAGAGGACAGACAGGAGGACGCGTTAGAGGACAGACAGGAGGACGCGTTAGAGGACAGACAGGAGGACATGTTAGAGGACAGACAGGAGGACATGTTAGAGGACAGACAGGAGGACATGTTAGAGGACAGACAGGAGGACATGTTAGAGGACAGACAGGAGGACATGTTAGAGGACAGACAGGAGGACATGTTAGAGGACAGACAGGAGGACGCGTTAGAGGACAGACAGGAGGACGCGTTAGAGGACAGACAGGAGGACATGTTAGAGGACAGACAGGAGGACATGTTAGAGGACAGACAGGAGGACACGTTAAGAGGATGGACAAGAGGACATGATAGAGGACAGGCAGGAGGACACAGAGGACATACAGCAGGACATGTCCCAACCACCCTACTGCCAAACATCAACCTCCTGTACCCGCGGGTCGGGCTACACCAGCTCCATCTCACCAGCGCCCCATCACCATAGACCTGGATTCCCTGCCCCTCTCTGAGACCTGGCATGGCGACGTTTATGTTTCTATAAACTAATTTTGCCCACCTGAATATGCCATTCAGCGAATTATCTCCCACCGCACCCCTATTACCATAAGGAAACAGTCAGGTGGATCTAATATGAAAAACCTGACATCCGTTCCAGTGAATATACCATCCAGGCCTACTAGTCAGGCGAGCCAGCCCTTTTCTCCGGAAGCTATTTCAATGGTGATCCTGAATGTCAGGTCCCTACCAAGCAAAACTTCTCTCATTAATGATCTTATATGTGAACGTAAATTAGACTGTATGTTCCCAACTGAAACCTGGCTAAATATAAATGGACCAGCAGCCCTCATCGAAGCCTCTCCTCCTAACTACGGCTTTTTTCAATCTATCAGAAGCGGGAAAAAAGGTGGAGGAACAGCCACCATAGCTACAGATGCCCTCAGCTGCAGGACCATCTCCTTTGATGATTTTACCTCTTTTGAATATCACGCTATTGTCCTAAAATGCCAGCCCCCAGTTCTGGCAGTAACCGTGTATAGGCCTCCCAAACAATGCCCTGCCTTATACAGAATTTTCAGAACTCCTGTCCATCATCCATACAAATTATGATAAGATTATCATCATTGGAGATTTCAACATACACGTGGACACTGAGGCGGAATCGAAAGCCAGGGACTTACTCCTTAAACTCCATGGATTTTACCCAACATATCACTGAGCTAACCCACAACCGCAGCCACACCCTTGATCTAGTGATTACTAAGGGCCTGACTATCACTGTCTCCTCTATTAGTGACCTCGCTCTCTCCGACCATTTCTGTACCTTCTTCACTGCATTGGTTCCTAAAGTCAAAAGTAGTACTGGGCGCAGAAACGTTATCTTACCTCCGCAGTAGCCGATAGTTTTAGAGAAATAATGACCACAAACAATTTATCAACTCCAGAAGTGGGGCCGTTAGGAACTATTGAAGACTTAGCAACCACCTTTAACACCAGAGTAAGGGCAGCCTTGGATTCTGTAGCACCTATTAAACTGAAAGGGATTACAGCCAATCATAAAGCTCCATGGCGAAATTAGGAACTCAGACCACTCAGATCCTCAGGTACTGAACCTTTAACAGTTCCAAAAGCCAGGACCAAGAAACACGAAGAGGCAGCTTTTAGTTTCTATGCCCCCAACCTCTGGGACACCCTACCGGAGTGCCTAAGAGGGCCGAAACAACGGAGGTCTTCAAGCGAGACCTCAAGACGTACCTTTTCGACCTAGCCTACAATCACTAGCCAGGACCTTGAGACACAGAAAGGCAGCCTCAAACCTACCTGTGAATCCTCTGTATACATTGGTGTTTATCCTGCTATGCACTGTATGTATATCAAGTAGTGTACAGAAGCTGGTTACCCTGAAACAGGCTTGTTCTGTTCTGACAGCTGTGTTGCTTCAATGGCTCAGTGTGCTACTAACCGTTTTCTGCCTCCCCTAGTGCCTCTCTCTCTCCCTCCTACCTTCTAACCAGGTCCTGTGGATGCCCCACTGTCGCCCGCAGACCACCCTGAGTTCGATAGATACCCCCGTGTCAGCTGTGGATGTCGTAGTATTTAGTAATCACACACACACACGTACACACAGACACACATCAGTCCACATCCGGCTTAGGCCTGGACCTGATGCTCTTAGCCTTTCTTGCTCTGAAAATTTAATTTAATGTAATTTATTGCTCTATAAATGTTCTTAGCCATTAGACAAATATATTCCAGGAGCTTGCTCCAGGTTGCCTGTTTTAATATCTGTGTTGCTTTTATGGCTCTGTGTGCTACTAACCCTGTTCTGCCTCCCCTCTCCCTAGTGCCTCTCTCTCTCCCTCCTATCTTCTAACCAGGTCCAGTGGATGCCCCACTGTCGCCCGCAGACCACCCTGAGTCCGATAGATACCCCTGTGTCTGCTGTGGATGTCGTAGCATTTAGTTAACACACACACACGTACACACAGACATACACCAGCCCACTTCAGGCTTTAGGCCTGGGCCATAGCAAACACACACCAGTATTTGCCATGTCTCTCCTATGATGCTTTTTTAAGCCTCTCTTACTCTGAAATGTAATTTAATGTAATATATTGCTTTATAAATGTTCTTAGCCGGTAGACAAACATACTCCAGGAGTTTGCTCGATCGCCTCGTTGAGAGGGGTCAGGGAAGATCGTATGCCCACCTCCCTTGTTCTCTGTAAAGCGCATTGTGTTGCCTCTGGGTATGAAATGCGCTACACAAATAAAGCTTTGATTGATTGATTGATTGATTGACATGTTACGGGACATACAGGAAGACACATTAGAGGATAGACAGGGCAACACACGTTAGAGGACAAACAGAGACAGGACAGGAGGCTAGGGGAGAGGACTGGAGGAGACGCTTACATGTGCCACCAGGGCGTGGTGGAGGGAGGTCTCTGGGTTGCTGCTCTTGCCCGACAACCCTCCCTCCTCCTCCTGTTTCTCTGGGCTCGCCGAGGGCTTCTCCTCGTGGTTGTGGAGGCCCGGGAGGGGCCGCTCCTCTGGGACCGAGTGGTTAAGGATGGACGCCACACACAGCTCCACTTGGAAGTGCAAGAAGTTATTCCAGGAGTATTTGAAGAAAAGATCCTGTGGAGAAAGAGAAGAGGAGTGATTGAGGGATTAGAAGCCTGCAAAAGAGCAAGATGGAGAATGAACCACAGAGAGAGAGAGAGAGACAGAGAGAGAGAGAGAGAGAGATTTCAGCAAGCCAATATACACCTGCCCTCGCCTGGATTCCCTTTAATAGGTTTCAGCTAGCCTAAAGATGCTGTTATCCTGAACTAGCACTTCCCCATGGTGGAGCTGCAGGCCAAGCTTGGTTTTAAGACGGTTTAAATGAATTTAAGACTTTTTAAGGCCTTTAACTTGGATAAATGAATATAAGACTTTTTAAGACTCAAGTATCCGCGGACACCCTGGAGAGAGACAGTGATTGAGAAGTAAGCAAGGGGGGGCCTGACAGTTTCGGTGTGTGTGTGTGTGTGTGTGTGTGTGTGTGTGTGTGTGTGTGTGTGAGACCAGTCGTACCAGTAGCTGGTCCATGGTAGTGAGCTGGCAGAGCTCCTGGCAGATGCTGGGAGCGTTGGTCTGCAGCAGGGCGGCCACCAGGCGGGCCACGTGAAGGCGTGCGTTCCCCAGCGGCTCCTCCAGAAGGCCAACGGTCGTCAGTATTGCACTTTTCTACACGGGAGGAACAAATGCAGCACGTGACATTACATACAGACATTACATTACGTAAATGGTAAACGGCAAAGCTCTCCATCTACCGGTTTATCTTCGTCCCCTCGACCCTCACCTATGGTCAAGAAGGATGGGTCATGACCGAAAGAACGAGATCACGGATACAAGCGGCCGAAATTAGGTTGGCTGGGGTCTCCCTGAGAGATCGGGTGAGAAGTTCAGTCATCCGGCAGAGACTCGGAGTAGAGCCGCTGCTCCTTTGGGTCGAAAGGAGCCAGTTGAGGTGGTTTAGGCATCTAGTGAGGATGCCTCCTGGGCGCCTCCCTAGGGAGGTGTTCCAGGTGTGTCCGGCTGGGAGGAGGCCGCGGGGAAGACCCAGGACCAGGTGGTGGGACTACATCTCCGCACTGGCCTGGGAGCGACTAAAGATTCCCCAGGCAGAGCTGGTTGATGTTGCCAGGGAAAGGGATGTCTGGGGTCCCCTGCTGGAGCTGCTGCCTCCGCGACCCGACCCCGGATAAGCGGATGAAGATGGATTGATGGATGTAAATGGTAAACGGACTGCACTTATATAGCGCTTTTATCCAAAATATTTTACAATGGCCTCTCATTCACCCATTCACACACATGTACGTACACACACCAATAGCGGCCAGCTGCCATGCAAGGTGCTAGCCTGCTCACTGGGAGCAATTTGGGGTGCAGCGTCTTGCCCAAGGACACTTTGACATGTGGAGAGAGGAGAGGAGGGGAGGAGCCGGGACTCGAACCGCCGACCCTGAGGTCTTGGACGACCCGCTCTACCTCCTGAGCTACAGCCGCCCCGAGTAATTTAGTCTTTTGTCCAAAATGACTTATAGACGTCCTGACCGTTGGGATCGATTAAGGCACAGACCTTTTCTTGGTCTCTTCTTACCTTGGGGGGGTCCAGGAGAAGCTGCTGGAAGTCCTTTAGATGGGGCTCAATGGCATGTAATATACTGCTGTTGACAGTGTAAGACCTTTCATATCCCTGAGAATACAGATCCATCAGCCCTTCCAACCTGAGAGAGACAGAACAGACAGCCGTTTAGGCCCAGACGTTGACCCGAGAGGTGGACGAATGTCCTGGAGAGATGGAGGAGAGAGAGAGAGAGAGACCCACTCACCCAGACCTCCTGGTCTCCAGTAAGGTAAGTAGCACTTGAGTTCCGTTGACAATGGAAGCCTCGTTCCTCTCCCCCTCGAACATGGTCTTCAGCAGACCTGCCACACTCTCCTGCCTGAGACAGACAGACACACACACACACACACACGTACGTACGCACGCACACACAGTGAGTTAGAGTAAGATTTTACAGTGCGACCTTCCCCTCCCATCAACTCCTGTGATTTGATTCCATGCCAACTTACGACTCTAGCACAGTTAATAAAGGGTCAGCCTCGACGTTCTCCTGCATCTGATTGGCCTGGTCTCGACTAAGGCGGATGATGTCGCAAAGTGTCTGGGACGCGTTTGATTGTCTCTGCAAAGGGAACCAAAGGTCAAACCGATCAGTATGCATCTCTGTACCGCCAGCAACTACGAGCCAAATATCATCAGGCGCGTGTAGTGTTGTTATGTGAGAACAGAGAGCGGGCGCTCACCTCCTCATCTCTGCCTGTGTGAATGAGCTCTGTGAGTCTCTGAATCAGCTTCTCCTCATTCAGCCACTGAGAGGAACAACGTACCATTCATGAGTCCTACTGCTGCCAGATGTTCAAATCAACTATGAAACCATCGTTTTTTCATGCGGAAATACATAAAAGGTGGCTTACGTTGAGGACCTCCTGCCTCAAGGGGGCGGGCTCCACACAGCTGATGAGGCGAAGTAGCAGGTCCATCATTGCAGACGCATCGATGTGTTTCAGCACCAGGCCTATGAAGCCATCCTTCTTCCTCAGAAAGGAGATGACCTGAGCGGCGGAGACGTGTTTTGTGAGAATTCTGAGTATTTGTGAGAAGTCTCGTCCGTGTGCCCATGTCCCATTCCGGGTCGATGAGCGTATTACCTGTTCGGTTTTCCTGGCGATGAGATTGCCGATAGTCTTGCTGAAGAAGCTGGCCAACAGCGGGTTGAGGGGCGGGTCTTGTTCCAGGAAGTGGTAGAGCGTCTCCAAGAGCGACTCGTCCCCGCCAAGCTTATCGTTGATGAGGGACACGTCTGATGTCAGGAGCTCACAGGCGATGTTCGGGAACCTGGGTGTGGAAGGAGGGAGAACGGCAATGTCCTTTTACAGTTACGCTGAAGGACGATCTGCGACTAATTTCTAGACTTCGCACCGCGTCGAAAAGCATCTCTCCATCCTGAGCCCTCTCTCGTCCGGCTATTCCACCCCCCCTTTCGCTCACTTGAAGCGGCTGCGCTCCTCCAGGTCGGCGGAGGGCTCTGTGGTGATGAGGCTGACCAGCTCCTGCATGCACTGGTCCTGGGAGAGGAAGAGGAGCAGCCGGCGGTTCTGGGCCTTGCACTCCTGCAGGACGTCGTCCTCCTCCATCAGCTCGCGCAGCGTCACGTCCTCCCGGTCCAGCAGCTGGTCGATGTGGGAGGTGGTGTGCAGGTCAAACTTCCAGAACATGGCGGCCGCTGGGACAGGGGGCACGACCCTGTGAGAGCCCGGGATAGGACGGAGGGAGGGAGGGACACGGGGGGGGTGACGGCACGAGGATAAGGAAGAGAATCGAGGTTGGCGCGGGCCAGAGAGAGGGGGAGGAGAAGAACACAAAGGAGAAGAGAGGGAGAAGGAGAGGAAGAGAGAGAAGAATTGAGGCACAACAGTAGCAGGGTAGCGCAGAAGGGGGGAGCAGGAGGAGGAATGAACATAATCGAGAAATCAAACGATGAGAACAGTTCCAGCTGGAACATCTATTCCCTTCTCTAAACTTTGGGACCAGATATTAACTACAAACACACAGACGTATTATTCCTGTAAATGTGGAAAAAAGGGGGAATATATAGATTCCGTCCTGTCGGGGAAAGTATATATATTCTCTGCGGGAATCTATAGATTTCCCACTTGGATGGTGAATGTAAACCTTAACTCCACATGGTTCGTCTATAGATTCCCCAGTGAATGTGGAGTTTTATGTCCGTGGAGGAAGGGAGAGGGGATACGGTTTCCTTCGTCACCCCCTCCCACCCCCCCAATCAAAAGTGTCATGTTTGCCCTGTGGGTAGGCGCATGCGATGGCAAAGTACCTCCTCCAACACTGCATGTAAAATAAAAGTCTGACAGGCTTTCATTCCAGCTTTCATTGTATGTGTCGTCTGGTAACTATTTACAGTGTTATTTAATGAACTAGCTATCGTTATTGTCGAAACATGAGTAATGTTAGGAGTAAGAGAGACCTCTTTAACGACAAGCTAGATGTTGATCTTAATGTGAAAAATAGCAACACAGTGACCATCAATCGTGAGACATCATGTATAGATTCCCTGTTACCGTGACATGTAGATAAACCGCGAGGAATGTATACACTCACCGTCCAAGTGGGGAATCTATAAACTCCCCAAAATGCAGGTAGTCTCGTGTTTTCATTGACATTTTCAATCACCACACTGCTCCTAGAATCTCTCTATATAATATATTCATAGTTCATATCTGGACCCAAAGTTTATACATAGGCCTATATACATATACAGTAGGCTATATAATGATTGAAATGTGTGTGACCAGCGATTGTTCCTACCAGAGGATGAAATGTGGGTATCTCTAATCAGACCTCCCCCACAGACAGGCAGGCATTTGTATTTGTGCAGACGGCAGAGAGCGTGGCGAGGCCTGGCATTTATCAGCATGGGTCTCCTCTTAAAACACGGGCCTCCTTAGTACATGAGACACTGTAGGGCTCACCATAACCTGAAAGAGAGAGAGAGAGAGAAAGAGAGAGAGAGAGAGAAAGAGAGAGAAAAAGAGAGAAAGAGAGAGTGAGAGAGGGGGAAAGAGAGAGATTTTCATTCTGGCATGACTGATGGGGCTATGCCATTTCTAACAACTAGGCTGTACTGCCAGCCATGCCAGAGCCATAACAACTGAGATGCTTAACAAAGCTGCTGTGATTAGTCATCCAGTCGTGACCTGGCATTCTAGATCCCCACCAGCAGCCAGAATGCTACGTCAACGTGTTTCTATCTTGCTCTCAATTTTACCAATGAGGCAATGATGTGACATACCAGTGCCCTGTAAGGCAGTATAACTATAACGAAACACTCAACTCATGATACGATACACGATATTGGGGTCACAATATCGATACGATATTATAATGTTTTTTAACAAAACTTGAATGAGGAATATATGGCTGGAAAATTTTCTTTTCTTTTAAAGACACAATATGTGAAACAATTACTGTTGTTTAAACCTCTAGTTCCATTTTGTAATGTTTTATAACTCGCAATTCATCTAGTTATAGAAGCAATGATCTGCATTCTATTGTCTTTTTCAGTGCTTTGTTTGAATAGACATGGGTGAGTTAGTAGGTGATAGTGGCACATTTGCAGCCAGTTGTGATATCACGAGACAGTTTTTCATCTCAACGATGCATATTGCCACGGTTTGATTAGCACTAAATGTGGCACGATGTTTCGTCACAGCCCTAGTCTAACTTCTAAGCCTGCAATGACTTTAAAAAGACAGGGCATATCGAACTAAATAAAACAATGGCGATGCTGAATCCAAAAAAACAACAATAAGGAGCTTCAGCAAACCTGAAAACAATGGCATTTAGGTCTTAACACAATAATGATTCACAAACAGATGAGCATATGCTGGCTGCCTGCAAGTCTCAATAAACAAACATTCCAGATGCTTCATTTGGATCTCATGGTGACATTCCCCACTGCAATTAGCCCAATTAACCTGCACTGTATTTTCAGATGAATATGGACTGCACTTAGGCTACAAGCTAGAATAGGAGATATTTACTAGGGTTAACCTAGCTGTCAAGCAACCAGTTATCACAAGTAAAACATTAATGCAGTCACTTTACAACTGACCACTTAGCTGTACTTAGCACTTACAGCAGAACACACCAGCCTTAAAGCATACAGTAGCCTATGTCTCAAACCGTATGCAGTGTTCACGTCCGGTGCAATGCATGCACTAGTCTTTCCACATTCTCTCATTCAAACGTCTATCTGACAAAGTTGTGGTTAGCTAGCTGCCGCCATTTCAAATGGTTTATATCAGCATAGCACTTAGCACAGTAAAGACGAGCCTAATAGAAAGCGTTAGGCTGTTTTATATTATGCCTGGCTGTTGTCAGTTTATCAAGGGCAAACATTTAGTAACAAAATTAAATCTGCTTGCTAATACAAAAGACTACAAGTGCTGGTAATAGGTTGGTACAAAGCACTGCTAACAAGCCTTCGCAAAACAAGACTGAAAAAGGAAATACAAGTGCTTCCTCCTTTTTCCATTGGATGACCCTGCCCTGCACTTGCGGCATCGTCCATCTGGCATACATTTGCAGAGCACACACACACACACACACACACACACACACACACACACACACACACACACACACACACACACACACACACACACACACACACACACACACACACACACACCACACACGTGCAACAATAACCTATGGAGTGCTCCCCATGGATACCAAACAGGAAAGCAAAAGCTTGGCTTTTCATCTAAAATAGAACTCATCAGGGGCAACTTCAACAAAAACAGCTCACTGGTGCATATGATAAACAATGAAAACAGGAACAAAGCTGAAGGGTAAGCAAATGGATGTTATGACCCAACAGTAGTCTGTCGTTGAGCAAGTCAAAGGTAACACCAGAGACAGAGAGAGAGAGAGAAAGAAAGAAAGAAAGAAAGAAAGAAAGAAAGAAAGAAAGAAAGAAAGAAAGAAAGAAAGAGAGCAATCGGGGAAAGGATATGTCTAAAACCTTAAGTGCCCCGCTCTGATGGATAATATAACTTGATTTCATCCTTTCATCCAAAAGACTGAAGACTGGTTAGGGTCTGGTATGGTTCCCTGTAGGAGAGGAACAAGAGGTAACACATTCCCCACATGCTAAGGCTGAAAGGGAAATAATAGTTTAATTCTGCACACATGAATGTTTCATCCACATCACAAATGGTGGAAATAAGAAAGAGCATCGCAACGGGCTCTTTCTGGTTAGTGTGACAATGAATGCAGACACAACTGTGTTCCAAGAAATGTAAACTGATATGGTGTGGCCTTGGCAAGAAATGCACATCGACAGCCCTGTGGTGGGAGCTCAGATTTCTGTTTACTTCACTACGACTAATGTTGGTCACTCTCTACAGTTGGCACTACTACAGCTATCTCTATCACTAAATTGCATTGCTGGCTTATTTATACACATTTTCGTTCATATGCTGACAAGTTACAGCGTTAGCTAACGCTAGCTAGCTGGCTAAGTAAAATACGCCAGACATTAGCGAACGTTACACTTATAAATAACATGAAACTGCAGTTCAGGGAACAAACTAGATTGCTAAGTTAGCTTTAGCTAGCTACACTAGCTAATCACTTACTAGCTAGCTAGCTGTAGATGTTGGGCATCTTGAGTCACAAACTTGTCGCCAGGGCCAACTTGGAATGGATGAATAGCAGCTGACTGCTCGCTGACTCGCTGTTAGGCCACAGAGGCACCCTGGCCGAGGGTTGTGCATCTTATACACTTAGTTTGCTAGCTAACATTAACTAGTGTGAGTTAGATATATGATCATGACTTTGTCAGCAACAACCCCAAACACTGGACTTCTGCAACTACGTTAGGATAGCTAAACACACGTTAGGATAGCTAAACACACGTTAGGATAGCTAAACACACGTTAGGATAGCCAACGTTAGACTCCAGCTTGCAACTCCTGCGGCCGATAAGGCTTTGTCCCACTAACCATGTTTAGCTAACGACGTTAACTAACGTAACTAATGTTACATATGTCATTGTAATGCTATCTAAATTTAAATACGATATAACGTTAACGTTACTTCACACAAACACATCCACAGACAACTAACGCTACCATAAAATCCACGGACGTTGGATGAGCAACTATCTCAGAGTGCACAAGCTAGTTTATCATGAGGCTAGCGCGAGTAGCCTGAGCTCACGGTCGTTAGCTAGCTGGTAGTTTGCGTCACAGCTTTAACTAGCTAGCTAGTAACAGTTACCTAGCTATCTTAAAAAGTATACTGGATACGTTTTGTCATCTAAAACCTACCTTAACATCTGCAACCTTGTAATCCACTGGTTTGTTGCTAGCTAGCGTAACTAGCTAGTGAACGTGACCGTCGAGTGTGCAGCTAGCTGGCTGGTTTGAGCTTGCTAGCCAAAACGGGATTTGTTTTGATGGGTCAGGATGTCAAGCAGTATCTGTCAGCCCAGTGCCTCTGAGAGGCTTTTTGTCAACATACAAGCAGTTTCCTTACATTAATAGCTAACGTGTGTATTAAATATAAAATAATGTAATTTCTATTACATTCATTACCGTTAAAATTAAGTCCAAACGCTAGCTCAACTCTTGCATGCAAAGCAGGAAAAACTCATATTTTCGAATCAAAATGGCGAATATGGCTGCGGGGGCGCGCACCAAACCGCTTAGTGCACGGGAGCGCGCATTGACTTCGAGCAGAGATGAAAGGTACATTCAGCGATTTTGTAACATACCAAAAAGGGTCACTAACCAAAATAGAGTAATTGAAGCAAATGCTTTCAATAGTCCTTACGAGCATGAACGAGAGCTAAACACTTTTATTTGATCGATATTCTTCTTCTTCTTCTTCTTCTTCTTCTTATTATTATTATTATTATTATTATTATTACTATTATTATTACTATTATGGTTATTATTATTATCGCTGTTATTATTATTATTATTATTATTATTATATTACAAATCTGTATGGTTGGTCAGACCTTATCTGGTAGAAGTAGTAGTAGTCGTAGTAGTAGTAGTCGTAGTAGTAGTAGTAGGTACTGTTGATTCTTGGGGGAATTGCACTGTTACAGCATTAAAAGACAACAAAATAACATAATCCAGTCTAGATACATTTACAATAGATACATAATATACAGAAATTGAAATAATAGTGCAAAAAAAGAATAACAGTTGGTTCCTTAGCATCAGAATCAGAGTATGATTATTGCCATTGTAGTTTTCAACATGCTTACATTGTGCAAACATGCCTACTGTAAATATGCCCTGTTTGTAAGTAAATAAATATACATGTCTTGTCCAAGGAGCCTTAGCACCCTCCGAGCTGATTCAGGTCCAGTAATGTGTGAACTCGTCAACACTGTAAATGAGGGAAACCACATGCTTTACGAGTATAAATAAAGGTTTAAATTGAAATGAAAGTAATCCAGTTTGATAGGTAACAGTTTCTGTATCAAGCCATTTTAGCCGTCTTCCGGTTCATGTTCCATTGCCCTAAAAAGCCTGTCCCAGGGTTTACAATGACTACAGGCCAGTGGCACTGACATCACATGTCATGAAGGTCTTCGATAGACTGGTTCTGCAGCGCCTTAGGCCCATGGTAAGTGACTTCCTGGACCCCCTGCAGTTCATGTACCAGGCCCGAATCAGGAAGCGCAGTGAAAGTTATGTTTCAACACCATCCTGCCCCTCTGGCTTGCAGGTAGCCCGTGACATGGTGGCCTGGATTACAGACTACCTCACTGGCAGGCAACAGTATGTCCAACTGCAGGGTTGCCTGTCTGATTCAGATCCAGATCTTTATTCGTCACATGTAAACATAAAGTGTATAATCACAGTGAAATGTTGCTGCCGGCTCCATGATGTACTCAGTTACAGTTAAGTTACGAATACGCAATTTAAAAATTGCACAATCAATTTATACAATATTCTGTAAAGACAAGATAGCGGTATGGATGAATACTCTGGGTATAGTAACACCATATACACTAGCTACAGTCATTTAGGTGCCGGATGGATTGGGAGAAGAAGCTCTTCCTGAGTCTCTCTGTGTTCGTCATGTGTGCGCGGTACATTTTCCCTGACCGAAGCAGAGAGAACAGTCCGTTGCTTGGATGGCTGGGGTCCTTCAGGATTCTGTTGGCCTTGGTCTTGCACCTCTTGGTGTAGATGTCCTCAAGGTGAGAGAGTGGCCCCCATAAGGTATGTCAAGCTGACCGTACCACTCTCTGTAGGGTCTTGCTATCCTGTATGGTGCTGTTCCAGGTATCAGGTGGTGATCATCCAGTCAGGATGCTCTCAATCGTGCATGTGTAGAAGCTACGTCAAATCTGGTGGGACGCTCTGAATTTCCTCAGTTGTCTGAGGTGGTACAGTCTCTGACATGCTTTCATCACCACAGTGTCTATGATGATGTTGATCGCAAGGCCCTACAAAGAGTATATGGTCAGCTGAGCATACCCTGGGGGTGGGCCATTCCCCTACCTTGAGGACATCTACTCCAAAAGATGCAAGACCAAGGCCAACAGGATCCTGAGAGATCCCAGCCACCCAGGCAACGGACTGTTCTCTCTGCTACGGTCAGAGAAAAGATACCGCACACACAGGGCGAGCACGGAGAGACGGAGAAGAGCTTCTTTCTGCAAGCCATCTGACTCTATCTAACGTGCTGTATAGTACCACTATACCCAGGGGAGCAGGATACCTAGTACACAACCACTTACAATGCAATACCCCCAGGGGGCCACAGGCATCCCTTTCACTAGCAGCATCAACCAGCTCTGCCTGGAGAATCTTTAGCCACTCACAGGCCAGTGCGGAGATGTAGTCCCGCCACCCGGTCCTGGGTCTACCCGGCGGCCTCCTCCCAGCCAGACACACCTGGAACACCTCCCAAGGGAGGCGCCCAGGAGGCATCCTCACTAGATGCCTGAACCACCTCAACTGGCTCCTTTCGACGCAAAGGAGCAGCGGCTCTACTCCGAGTCTCTCCCGGATGACTGAACTTCAATTTCAGTCTTCAAACAATGTGTTTTATTACCCATCAAGAAGAGCCAATCGACTCTTCCATCACCCCCTCTAGTAAACCTGAGAGTGTGGAAATGGGTGGTCAGGGACAGTGCTCAGCTGCAGCCAGGAGAAGCTATCCAGGATATCAGGTGAGACTAGTGGCATGTCTTGGCAATTATGATTTAAGATGAGCACATTGAGGATCGTCTACAGCAGGACTATTCAGCTCAGGCCCTGCTGTTGGTGCTATCATTCAATTCACTTGTAATAGATGCATTTGTAATAGATGTAGCAATATGTTGAATCTTGACTTGATTTGTATGTATTTTGTTCTTTCAGAGCAGTGATGCTGTGCTGCCGTCTCATGTTAACCCCACTGAGGGTGTCCTTCCACAGCGTGTGCTGGACCTGCTGAGTGTGATGACGCCACCGATATCAGTGCCTGTAAACAGAATTTACCATGATGGCAATGTACTAGTTTACATAGCTGGTTATATAGGTAGTAAGGTTGTAGAGACGTATAGTGAAGAGTATAATAGATGTCCCTGATGATCCACGGTACACATTTCTGAGTTACAAACAGTACACTGATCTCAACCTAGGAGAAAAGGGCCTTAAAGTGCTCAGCCTGGCACAGGTTGATCTAATCACAGCCCTGTAAAATAAAACATCACCTTAGTTATACACACAGATGGTTATTTACAGTAGTATGAAGGTTCTGGGTGAGTGCGACAGAGTGGTGTATGACGGGAAGAAGTGCCAAGAGGCACTCATCTACAACTTTATTGTCTATTAAATTTACGTAGAAAATTGTCTTTGGCACTCTGGCAACACAGTATAAAAACGGACAAAAAATAAAGTGCTTAATAAACAAACAAAATTCATCTATACAGCGTTCTGTGTTCTTGGGCTTAAGGGGGGGATATTGTATTATAGTAAGTTCTTGTTTAGAATGGCCAGAGCAGAGGGCGGCAGGGCGCAAAAGATTTCTTGCATCCATTCTTTCTGGCTAGTGGGACCTTGAGTGTCCTGCCTGATGGCAAAAGCTGGAATGATGGGGGTGGGTGGGGTCATTATAGATCTAGGTTGCTTTTTTTGTTATGGGCCGATTGTACAGGTTCTTGAGTTGCAGTTGTTTGTCTCCGGTGATCTTGCTGGCCTGGTTGACCACCTGAGTCAGCTTGTTCCTGTGTCTAACTGAAAGGTTCTCATATATCAGGAGATGATGTTGAAGGTGAGAACACTCAGTGAGTGACCTGTAGACCTGTGACCTGTAGACCTGTGACCTGTAGACCTGTAGACCTGTGACCTGTAGACCGTGGTCTGGGTGTGTTTGCTGGCGTTGAAGCTCCTCAGTTTCTTGAGGAGAGAGACGCTGCCTTGACTTTTTATAGATGTAGTCTGCGTTGGTCTGAAAGGTACGTTTATTGTCAATGATTGTTCCCAGGTATTTAAAGTAAGTGGCTTGTTCCACTTCTTGCCTCTTCATGATAGCTGGCCTGAAGGCAGGCCCTATGCTGCCTGTTCCCATCCTACCTCCAAGACACAGCTCCTTGGTATTGCTGAAGATGGCTAGATATATCTTGTGTGTAAATATGGGTATGAACATTGATGAAATAGAACTGTAGGTATGTAAATATGTGTATGAACAAATAGTTTAATATGAAACAAGAATTTCAGTGGAAATTAAATTCAGTGAAAAAAGAGAAAACGCTGTGTTGAGTTTTACCTTTTGTAAGCCTTTGTGGGTGTATCAGTCTATATTGAATGAGTAACTTGTACAGTATTTGTGCAGATTTAATTGTATATTTTCATGTAGGCTAGATAAAACAAAAGAGTGAGATAAGTGGGAATTCCTGATGATTTATTATTTAGTAAACGCAAGTGTCAACATGAAAGTGAGTGCATGACACTGACAGCTAACAGTGTGCAAGACAGGTTGTGGAATCAACTTGACAGTCCATAATGGCGGCAGCCCAGCTCAGCAGCTGTACATATTGGTTCCATAGCAGAATCAATGGAGTGTCCCCTCTTGGCATTCCACACTTTGCGAGTTAGTATAGGGTGGAGGATTTTTATGTTATGCTGCCACCATGTGGTCATCGATTGAGTGGCTGAACTGAGTGTCTGTGATACATTTGAATATATATTATATATAATCTCCATCTGAACCATACAGGATTAGGTAGCACTTTATTTTTGATGGAACGTGGGATAGTAGGCTAATAGATGCGTGGACTGTGGTGTGGAAGAACACATTCTCATACTGCACCGAGTTTGAAGGAGAAAGTAAGAGACTACGGGATAAAATCTCCCTACTTAAAATCAGAGGGGCAGGACGAGATTGGAGTCTAAGGGGGTTATTGGGCACTGAGGGTGGGTGGGAGGGTATGAGTCAGACTCAGTAGGAAGGCACTTCTCACGTTATTTCTCCAATGGGGGACACTATTGAAGTCCCCCAATAGGACAGTGGAGTCCCCTGCAGGAGCCTCAAATAGGACTCCACTTAGGAAGGAAGGCCGAGTACTCCGAACTGCTGTTCGGTGCATAAGCACAGTCAGAGTGCCCCCCCCCCCCCCCCTCCACAGTCCTAAGGCGCAGGGAGGCGACCCTCTCGTCCACTGGGGTGAACTCCAGCACAGAGGCACTCAGCTGGGGGCTAGCTAGTATAGCCACACCTGCCTTACGCATCATACCGTGAGCAACTCCGGAGAAGAACAGGGTCCAACCCCTATCCAGGAGTTTGGTTCTGGCGTTGGTGCTGTGCGTGGAGGTTAGCCCCACCAGGTGTAATTGGTATCGCTCCACCTCCCTCACAAGCTCCGGCTCCTTCCCCCCCAGCAAGGTCACGTTCCATGTCCCCAGAGCCAGCCTTTGCCGCCCAGGTCCGGTCCGTCGGTGCCCCCTGCCTTCACCGCCACCTAGTTGGCAGCGCACCTGACCCCAACAATTCCTCCCGCGGGTGGTGGGTCCATGGGATGATGGAGGATGAGATGGTGTTGCCACATTGCTTGTTCGGGCTGGGCCCGGCCGGGCTCCATGGTAAGCCTGGCCACCAGGCGCTCGCAGGCGGGCCCTCCTGAGCTTCCTCCGGGCCGGGTCTCTCTTCCTTTTTGTTGTTCTGCTGGTTGTGTGAGCTCATTGGATGAGGTCACAGATGTAGGCAGGGGCGTGGCCACGGAAGTCTCTGAAGGTGAAAACCAGGACCTTGAAGTTGATCCTATAGTCCACTGGGAGCCAGTGCAGATGATTTGTTTAAACAGGTGAAGAGTGAATTGCAATAATCAATTGCAATTCATATGAAAGCATATGAAGCACAACTCACACGGGATCATTGTGGATGCTTAATGAGATACTAAACTGATATCGTATATGCATTTTACTATTTCGAACCAAGTTTACAGTCACTTTCATTTCGGCCAATAATCAGTAGTAGGGGTTTTAATTTGTCTAACAGGCCTCTCAGCACCTAGAGGTGAGGTGGAATGATGTGCTTGTTCAGTAGGCTACTGTACGTACACTCATGTAATATATCAAATAACCACTGAATGTTACTTAAAGGCAATACTTACAGCTTTCACCAGAGGAAGACTTATTTTGGCCTTAAATGATGTTCCCCTCCTAAAATGTTGCTTTACTAATGGAGGACTGAACAAAATGTATTAATAAATGTAGCCTATTAAGTAAGGAATGTGAATAAATATGATGCAAATTGCGAACAAATGTACACGCACGCGCACGCAAGCACGCACGCACGCACACACACACACACACACACACACACGCACACACACGCACACACACATTGTAGCAAGCTGTAGGCTACCTGTACATGCAAGTGAAACTTTTACTTCAGCGCCATCTTACGTCTGTGTGAGATTTTTGTTGTTGCTGGTGGAGATGATTCAGAGAGAATCTAGATTCGTTAGATTCAGACTGAATCTAACGTTTATAAATGTTTACGAGCTCATTATAACATTATATTAACCTAGCCTACCAGACAGCTACAATAGCTAACGTTAGCCTCACCCAGTGTCCTACCTCTTTGCTCACCGGACTCTGTTTGGCCAAGCGCTCTTCCCAGTTGATCCAGAGGTATGGTTTACTCTTAGCACATATTACTGTGGGGCTAGTTGCCATTATAATGTTACATTGTATCACTACCAGGTATATGTAGGCTAGTGTGGGCATTACCTCTTTGCTTACCAACTTCCTGTTGGCCCAAGTTCTGTCCATCTCCATTCAGGCCAGAGGTACAGTACTGTATGTTGTACTACAGTACCATTGCCCTAGAAGATGCATGCTGCTAGTTGCTGCTACAACCTGTTATTTTATCACCACCAGGTATTAGTAAGCTGGTGTGCTACCGTTCCGGTTCTCACCGCCGAGGTACAGTGGATGGATGTGGCGCATGCAATTGAGTAAAGGTAACACAAATATAAGGTATAGTAGGATTGCCCTTAGCGGCATCTTAGGGGGGGGGTTAGTCTATAGGAGGTCTCACCCCTCACATCCTGCATGCGTGTGGCTGATGATCTTAATTGCACTGTGTGATTCAGAGTGCGTACAAATACTACTGATGTGGTAAGTTGCACAAGTGAGAGCCCCTAGCTGGACTATACCACCCCCCAGTTGGCTTTAGCCCAGTAATTTAAGAGTGAGATAAAGTAGGTTATCCTGAAAGTCGTGTGGGTTAGCATTGTGGATAAGTGTGTGCTGGAATCTAGTTGTGAAAGGCCCTGCGTGGCGACTAATAGTTTGAATACTGTTTTCTACATAATACTTTTTTTCTACATATATAGTATCAAGATAAAATAAAGTTAATAATCAATTATTGACTGGAGTGATATTGCTGGACTCTTCTCCCCACATATGTTCCAGACATACCTTTCCTTACCTTTAAAATAAATTTAAACCATTTATTTTGAATCACGTCTGTCTTTCTTGCATATAAAGAGCTTAAGGAGATACCATATATTGTAGCCTAAGGTGAAGTATTCCCTTTTATGATTTCCTTGGGTGTAAGGTGGTGTTGTCTGGCATCACACCCTACTGTTACATCACGAATGACACTTTTGAATATCCCATTATTTATTTTGTATCCACAATTAAAAAGATACTCGGGCTATTGAGATGACACTTCTCCACACATGGCAGTCCAGCATACCAGACACACTGTAGCCAGTGTTCTTCTTCAGCGTGTCCGCGTATGTTATCATCCACCACCACATGTGGCTTTACCATGCTTGGGTTCCCAGAGGACGAGGTTTGAAACGATGAGGTCAGGATGGCGTTTGCTACTATGGCCAGCTAACCTCACTCTACACTGATGTATCTTTGTGTTCAACAGCCATAGACCAACATAGAGGTCAACATCATTCATGTGTTCCATCCACCAGACGTCCTGTCCTAGACTACCTACCTACCTACACATTTACCTACCTAACTACCCACCTAGCTACCTACCTACCTACCCAATCTACCTGCCAATCTACCTACCTGCCTACCTACCCACCCTCCTACCTACCGAACCTACCTACACTAGCTACCCACCCAAGTTATCTTATCTACCCACCTACCTACTCAACCTACCTACCTACCTACCTACCTACCTACCTACCTACCTACCTACCTATCCAACCTACCTACCTACCTACCCAACCTACTTACATACCTGCCTACCTACCCAGCTCCCTACCTACCTACCTACCTACCTACCCACCTACCTACCTACCTACTCACTTACCTACCTACCTACTCACATACCTACCTACCCACCTACCTACTCACTTACCCTACCTACTTACCAACCTACCTACCCACCTACCCTACCTACCTGCCTGCTTACCTGCCTGCTTATCTACTCTACCTACCCACCTACCTACCTACCTACCTACCTACCTACATAACCTACTTACCCACCTACATACCAAGTCTACCTACCCACCTACTCACTTACCTGCCAACCCACCCAACTACCTACCCAACCTACCTACCTACCCACCTACCTAGCTACACCTACATTTCCACCTACCCTACCTACCTACCCTACCTACTTACCCACCTTCCTACCCAGCTTACCTACCTACCTACCCATCCAACCTACCTATCTACCTACCTACACAACCTACCTACCTAGCTGCCTACCTACCTACCCAACCTACCTACCTAGCTTCCCACCTAGTACCTACCTACCTACCCAACCTACCTACCTAGCTGCCTACCTAGTACCTACCTACCTACCTACCTACTTACCTACCCAACCTACTTACATACCTGCCTACCTACCCAGCTCCCTACCTACCTACCTACCCACCTACCTACTCACTTACCTACCTACCTACTCACCTACCTACTCACCTACCCTACCTATTTACCAACCTACCTACCCAACCTACCCACCTACCCTACCTACCTACCCTATCTATCTACCTGCCTGCTTATCTACTCTACCTACCCAACCTACCTATCCACTACCTACCAAACCTACCTACCCACCTACATACCTACCAAGCCTACCTACCCACGTACTCCACCTACCCTACCTACCTACCCAACCTACCCTACTTACCCACCTTCCTACCCAGCTTACCTACCTACCTACTCATCCAACCTACCTATCTACCTACCTACACAACCTACCTACCTACTGTAGCTGCCTACCTACCTACCCAATATACCTACCTGCCTACCTACCAAACCTACCTACCTATCAAGCCTATCTACCCACCTACCTATCCACCTACCCTACCTAACTACCCAACCTACCCTACCTACTTACCCACCTACCCAACTTACCTACCTACACAATCTTCCTACCTACCTACCTACCTACCTACCCACCTACCTACCTACCTACCTACCTACCTACCCACCTACCTACCCTACCTACTTACCCACCTATCTATCTACCCTACCTACCCACCCATGTACCATCCCCTTACCTACCTACCTACCTACCTACCTACCTACCCTGCCTGCCTACTTATCCACCTACCTACCTACCCATCTACCCACCTACCTACCTACCCAACCTACCTACCTACCCACCTAACTACCTACCCTACCTATCCACCTCCCCACGCCAGGACATCTGGTGGATGGAACACATGAACAATGTTGACCTCTACATTGGTCTACCGCTGTTGAACACAAAGATACGTCAGTAGAGAATGAGGATAGCTGGCCATAGCAAACGCCATCCTGACCTCATCGCTTCAAACCTTGTCCTCTGGGAACCCAAGCATGGTAAAGACACACGTGGTGGTGGATGATAACATATGTGGACGTGCTGAAGAAAAAGACTGGCTACATTGCTGATAAACAGCTCTGGTATGCTGGATCGCCATGTGTGGAGAAGTGTCATCACCACTGGACGCCACGGGGGAGGATGGGTGGGTAGATGCCACGGGGGAGGATGGGTGGGTAGATGCCACGGGGGAGGATGGGTGGGTAGATGCCAAGGGGGAGGATGGGTGGATAGACGCCATGGGGGCGTGGCCGTTTCTTCTACTCACAGTTGAGAACGGCAGTTTGGTAGACGGGGCCGTGACAGACATCCTCTTCACCAGACAGTCCGAGCTGGAAGAGGCCATACCCAGGAGGACTTCTTCCCATTTCCTGCGAAAGAGCCTCTGACTACGACGCAGCTCCACACCCCGCATCCAGTCGACCTGGGCTGAGGGTGGAGCGTTCCACTCAGATTTGCCCTTTGAACCTTCTCCCTTGGGTGCAGAGAAGAGTTTGGCAACTGCGCCAGACGGCACGGCAGTTTGGCAACTGCGCCAGACCTGGCAGACACCAGAGAGGGCAGGCTAGTCTTGGTAGCCTACTGCTACAATCTCAAGTTCAACAGAACACACACTTCTTGAGTTTTATTTATTTTTAGCATTCCATCTTAGCTCAATGTCAGGTACATTACTTCTAATCTACACCTCAACTTTAACTGACACACTTCTTGAGTGTTGCTAGTTTCTTTTTTCTATTCCATCATAGCTCGATCCATTTTTAGCTCAATGTCAGGTGCATTAGGCTTACTACATCTAGCCTACTCCTCAACTTTAACACACTCTAATAGAACCCTGCCCGGGAGAAGGAGGAGGAGGCCTGGAGGGTTGAAAGGCATCTCAAACTATGCTGTGCCGAAGGTAGGAGATTATAAAATGCCACTATCCATGTAGGATACTCTCTCCACAGTTCATACGAGGTGTGGATAGGCAGTCTGAGCGTTATCCTTCTGAGGAGGATGGAGATTCTGAGGTCGCCTTGTTTGGATTTTATTTCCACTTTTCATGTTCCTGCCATTGTCTATGGTTCCTACGATAAGGATAACAGATTTCAAACTGTAAACTGAAATGTTGGAAGCCTACAAATAGCTAACTGGTTATGCAGAGTTACTAATAACATATTATCAACTCAAATGTCAAATTTGCTCTGGGAGGGGAATACCATTTTAAATGCCCATAGCAAATCCTCCCCAGACAAGTTGACAGCTCCCCTGGTCGTTGACAGCAGATAGCCCCTCCCATGTCAGATAGCCCCTCCCATGTCAGATAGCCCCTCCCATGTCAGATAGCCCCTCCCATGTCAGATAGCCCCTCCCATGTCGTCGGGGAAGGAGGAGCCGTGTGACGCCGAGCCGAACCGCAGCGCAGCCCCTTTTCTCTAGCTTCGCCGATCTCCATTTTCTTCGGTCCCTTAGTCAGGAAAAGAGCAACGACTTGGAAAAATGAATGAAGAATACGACGTTATTGTTCTGGGGACCGGACTAACGGTGAGAACGAACATCATACTACATCATTGATCTATGCAATTCGCAACCTGTTTAGATGCTAGATGAGTGCACCAACCTCACCTCACTTGTGTTGAGCTGCTAGTTCTTGAGCTAGCTAGGCTAACGTAGCTTTTGGCTAACATTAAAATCTGGCTGGGCCTAACTAGCCTGCTTGTACAAGCGGCCGTGCTAGCTAAGTAACTCAAATGTACAGCACACGTGTTTTTCAACTAGTAAGGCAACGGTCTATCAAATTGACTTTTAGCGCAACATGTTAGATGGCTAATTTATTTAAAAAATCCAACTACCAGCTAACAACGATAGTGGCTAGCTAGGTATCTACCGCTAGCTAAGCTTGTTCACTGCGAAAGCCTGGTAGGATTGCTAACGTGTCATATTTCGCAGGTTCATGTTCCTGTAAAGGAACTACTAGCTAGCTAACTTAGCTAGAACCTGTGCACCTGCTGTCACTGTGTTTTGTTGGTAAACTAAATGTACAATATCATGTGCAACCACGTTTAAACCGTGGTCAACAACTATCCTAAATAGCTAACGTTAACTATATCATTTAAGTATGTTCGTATCGTATTTCTGGCTTCGATTTTCATTCCGCGTTTGCTGAGCTAGCCAGCTAGCTAGTGTGTGGTGGGAAGAGCTGTGCGGATGGGATCTTGTTAGCTATAAGCTAGCCATCTAGCTAATGTGGGCTGGGAAGACCTGTGCGGATGGGATCTGGTTAGCTATAAGCTAGCCATCTAGCTAATGTGGGCTGGGAAGACCTGTGCGGATGGGATCTGGTTAGCTATAAGCTAGCCTGCGGGCTAATGTGGGCTGGGAAGACCTGTGCGGATGGGATCTTGTTAGCTATAAGCTAGCCTGCGGGCTAATGTGGGGTGGGAAGACCTGTGCGGATGGGATCTGGTTAGCTAGAAGCTAGCCTGCGGGCTAATGGCTAAATCCGTGCAGCTAGCTAATAGCTTCTGAACCCCCGGCAGGAAATGTCAGCTGGTTTGTTTGCTGACTCGGTGATGATTTAGCGGACAATCTGCAGGCAGGTTTACACATAACTGATAACTGTACCTATAATTCCTAAATCTTTTGTACTAACATCGCCTAGCAAGCAAGGGGGGACTCGTCTGGGCCTCTGGTCTCTTCAGTTTGAGAGCATTCGCTTGTGCTAACGCTAGCTGGTGGATTTGTCTATGCATTGACTAGTTATGTAGTTTACAACTTTAATGATGGCTATTTGGTATCTGCAATCTTCATTTTTGTCCTGTTCCTAAGTGACTTATTGGTCTCTAGTGTGTTGCCACAGCTTTCATCCGCCGTAAACTGAAGCACTCAGCAGAGGCATGACAGGAAGAACTCGTGATGGAATTTACTGTACTTCGTTGTCGATGTAGAAGTTGACAGCTTCAGCTGTCTTCTGAGTCTGAGAGCTTATATCGCAGAGCATTTTGTCTATGATTTGACTAGTATCTGAGTATCTATCAAGTTCCACGACTTTTTATTTGTATAAAAATGTTAAATGTTTTAATAATCAAACTACAATCAAATCCTAATGGTTGTACAGCAATCTACAATCTACTATAGATAGCCATCCTTGCTTTGAAGCTGTAGTCTATGTATTTTACATCCATAGATGGCTTGTGATATTCAATTCCATATTCCTACCAGGAATAGTGTGAAATAGTATGTGGCCATAATGTTTTGTGCTGTCCGTTTCCAATAGGATGGCAGTCAGGAAGGCTTTGGCTAGTCGGCAGTAGCATCCTGGTGGTCGGCTGGCAGTCGGGCAGGGTTTAGGATCGGTGGCTCCTGGGTTGTAGTCTGCAGATGGGTGTGGTATGGCTTCAGAAGAACTGAAAGTAGCCAGTTGTATGTAAGCTAGACCTAGTTCTGTACAGCCAGATATAGCCTATATATTGTTGTCCAAGAGACCTGATACATTACTTATGCTACAGTTAGGTTAGCTATGGCCATTGGCAAGCCTATTATGTTGGTAAAATAAGCCAGTCTAGACCTACATTACAGGCAGACATCACATATTTCTCATCTTGAACGCAGTCCATCTGGTTGCCTCTTGTGGTTTGAGAGAATTACGCCAAGAAAAAGAGAACTATCTGGTCTGTGGTGTGTTTTTAATTGTCTCTGTTCTCTGGCCTTTGCAGAGCTGGGGCCAGCTGTAGCTAACGTCCCTGTACTGCTGGCGTCTGGAGCAGGGTGGACATGTCAGCAGGCTGGGGGGGTTGGTGATGTCCATCTGGCTCCCGCTGAGGATGAGGGAGGGAGGGAAGGAAGGAAGGACTGGACGTTGATGTTGACCTAACTGCTTGAGTCAACCGTTGACTCAAATGTTTTACACACTTGCAGGATAGTGTGTGTAGCTTGTGTTGTGTCATCTAAGCATTCTTAATTCTACAGCCTGTATCTGTTAAAGAGATGGCTGCACAGTGCAGTAGATGAAACAACAGGCCATGTCCCTGTTAGCTCTGGCCCTATCCCTGTTGGCCATGGCCCTGTCCCTTGTTAGCTAACCTAACAGGTTCGAATTGGTTAGTCAAGAAGATGGTGGTTCTACAGAGTGGCCTGGTCTTAACACCCTCTCTTGTCTTGTAGTCCCTGGGTGGCACCAGTCTAGCTATGCTGTGGTGCTCAGATTGGACTTGTTAAAGTCGCACAGAAATGAAAAAAGCATTCCTTTCCCATTTTGGTTCACATAATTGGTCATAGTGTTCACCTATTCAATGATGTATGCCCAAAAAATTACAAACTTCTACTTTTGTTGTAATCTTATATCAAAGTATATAATTTCTTACTTCCTGGAAAACGGTAGGTCACGTGCAATTACGACAACAGGTACCTTAGATTTTAGGCCAATAATCTCACGACATTCACACGTCAATCAACGCTATCCTTCTATTGAATCTGTCTAAAGTTCTTAAATCCCGTCCACTTGTCAATGTTCCAATCAAATTCCTCTAAACATCATGTCCCACCCTCATAGCTTGTTTGCATCGGATATACATCAAACTACGGAAGTTAGATGATCTCAAATGTCCCTTTCTGTGCAACTTTAAACACCAGAGTCAGAACCTAAGACATGAAGGTTTTGTGAAATGCTAAGATGACACACACACAAACACACTGTTACTCTGTCTTTTTGTCCCCTGCGTGAGGTCTTTCATGTGACCGTGGCCTTTTCAACTTCAGAGAACCGCCTCAAACCTCAGAGTAGGCCGTATGCACCAGTCACCATAAAGCCACCTGCTTTTATAGGGCTCATGTGTTAAAGGTTGCTACTATGACTCTCCTCCCCCAACTTAATGCCCCATGTCATTTTATTGACAGGCATTGGATTGGTCTTTCTCAACATGTTGGAGGTTGTGATGACTAGACTGCCCCTAGTCGTATGTCAAAGCCTGTATTTATGTACGCACCCGCAAGTCACATGACATTCAAAGGGGGTCACAACACATCAGAAATTGGTCTTCCAAGTAACCATTTGCTGTTATTTTCTCACCATGAAGTACTGTAACTCCCCTATGTGTACTCAATGGCTTCACAAGACCAAAAAGAGTAACAGGCACTGAACGCTACCTGACTCAAAAGACGGAAGCCGTCTACATCATGAAGAGCACAAGATCAGGGAAGATTTTTTTACAGCTCACTTTTCTGGCCCCCGGGTGAACTGTTTTTTGCTTCCCCTCTGGAATATGTAGGGGTAGGACCTATGTCCATTCCCCCATTGCTCTCTGTAAAGCGCATTTTGCTGCCTTTGTGTATGAAATGTGCTATACAAATAAAGTTTGATTTGATTTGAAGATCAGTCTTATACGCTCCGCCAGTCAGCTTGATGTTTGCAGAAGTATTTGTTGGGACTTTCAGTAACATTTCCTCAGTGTCTTCTGATGTGGTAGAAGTATACGTGGCTTTGGAACCGCAAAAGGTAGGCTATGAGTCACCAGAGAAAATAGGCTACTAATATATATTTTTTTGTTAGTGGATGGTTAGGGAGAGGAATGCACTGCTACAGAATATGCTGCACAAAGCACCGACAATCCTCTTATTTTAGACAGTTTCTGGGTGCTAATTTTCCCTGAGAGATCAGTGTATGTTTTAGCCTAGTGAAGCCCAGGTTTGTGATGCGCTATCTGTTTCCCCTGCCCAGACCCCAGGCCAGCTTCACCCACAGTCTGAAAGTTCTCCCCATTACCGTCCACCTGTTTTAGCAAGTGTATCATGGTCCTTATTAGAGGCTTATGTATGGTCCTTATTTTTAGTGCTTTGAGCATCTGAAGGCACTATAAATACAATGTATTACTATGTCACTTCTCCTCCCAAATGGCATCGCTACTCATCCAGAATTCCTTCCTAGGTAGTCAGATTTGCCAGGCTATCATTGGAGAGACAAGGTAGTGGGGTCAGGGAACCTGTCTCACCATGATGCTAGGAGGGCGGGGTGCCGTGTTGTCCATCGCATCCCTGTCCTAAATATCCCTTTGCAGAAAGGGCTGGATGGAAACAAAACTACAGCCACCCCGTCGCTTCCTGGGTCATATTGGAACCTTCCATGTGGAATGCAATGGACACCGGGGTGTGTGATGTCACAGTGCTTCTCTGCTGTATTTTGAGTTGAAAGTGATACTTGTGGCTCAACAATGATATGAACTAGGGCATCACTTTTTGTCCGGTGGCCACAAAACCACCTGCGCTTAAGCCTGTTACATCACCTTTGAGTTATGTGATTGTGACTCTTGCCAGTGTATTACACATCTTAAGTAAGACCTTTTAGAACAAGGGGACGGAGCAACAGGTCATATCAAAGAACGCAGACTGCCCTGTATTTCCTTTAGTTTGCTTTTGTAGCCTGATAGTTTACCATCATTGGTAAGCAACATCTGGCCGTTTTCTTCTAGTAAAAATTCAGAATGAAGTCCCCAGAATAACATGATGGAGAGTGTACCTCGCTGCCTCTACAAACCGACTGCTGTAATCGCATTAAGGCCTTTGGTCAGTGGGAATTCCAGTCACTCAAAACGTGCACGTTTTCCTGCGGCAGGCGGTACCAGGTCGTACGCTTTGCTCACCGCCATAACAGAGGAACTCTAATCCTACGCTTGTACCACAGAGGGAGATGGGACAGACGTGGTGGTGATAAGGCAAAATGACTCATTTGAATTCCATTCTTCAAATGAGGCGTGATTTTAACTGGAAGCTCTAGCGGGCCTGCTTTCACTCCCTTCTGTTCTCTCTCTACTCTGTTCTCTTCTCCGGATTTAGGGGCTAGAATCCTGTAGTTTGTGGTCAGAATCCTGTAGTTTGTGGTCAGACTTCTGGTAAAAAGGCTGTCTCCATCAGAACACGGCCAGGGAATGTTAAATAGAGTTCTGTGTTCCATTTTCTGGACTTCTTCCTGGACTCCTTAGTGAGAATATGAACCAGTCTGGAAGTCTTGGTGAATGTGAACTCTGTGACTCTGTGACTGAAACCCCCCCCATCCTCCACCGCTCCCACCCTTCTATTAAAGGGGCAGTTCAGAATTTTGGACAGAGTCTCATTTACAACTTACCCATAATGTTCTTGATTGATGGAGAACATTTTCAGCGGAGTCCATGCTGTCTCTCGTTCGGGTGTCAGCGACATGCTGATACCAGCGCAATTGAACCGAAAGCATTCAAAGAAAACTCACTCCAAAGTAAGGATCACAGTTTGAAATGCACCCTCTGTTGGTATAGAGGACATAGAGAGAGAGACAAGCCAGAAAGCCATTATTGTAGAGGGCACGCCAAGTGCCAAGTTCAGGACTGGGTGTTGGCCCAGAGTGGCTGGCCACAGTCGGTTATCAGATCAGAGCATGAGAATACAGAGCCTAACAAGACAGTGACGGCATTCATTAACTTAAACAAACTACGCCCGCAACAATGTCTCAATGTTTGCTCGGTGAGTTTAAATTGGCCTTTGAAAATGAGGACAAATAGAATGACGCCTCATCTACCCTTTAATATAATCCAACAAACCTAAGAAACCAGATTTATTTTGAGAGGTTTTCTTAATTTGTTTCTGTCGTCCAATAGGAATGCATCCTGTCGGGGATCATGTCTGTGAAGGGGAAGAAGGTTCTGCACATGGACCGGAACTCCTACTACGGGGCGGAGAGCGCCTCCATCACGCCCCTCGAGGACGTAAGTCAACCTCCGACCGCCCTCGCCTCACCTTTGAACCAGGGGTTAGCCCGTCTTAACACTGGTCCCGATTCGACTGACCCAAAACCGAAGAATGTGACACCACATCAACGCATCCAGTCTGGAGTGTTGCACGTCTGTAGTTTTCATTTTCGTAGAGTTCTTGACGGCAGCTGTCAACAATTCAGAGATCCTGCAAGAAAAAGAAAGCCAGTCACGGGGGGCCCGTCAGTCTTTATAGCCTTCCTAATTTACAAGACCACACGAACGATGAGTTAGCAGCATGGCGGCTGATGTGTGCTGGTGAAGCACTGCTGCCTAGTATTTCCTGCTGGAACAACAGTGTTGATTGTATTGATTGTGTTTCTCGCAGCTGTACAAGCGTTTCAGTATCCCAGGCAACCCGCCAGAGTCCATGGGGAAAGGCAGAGACTGGAATGTTGACCTCATCCCTAAGTTCCTCATGGCCAATGGTAAACACACACACACACACACACACACACACAGACCACATGCTAATCACAACCCTACCGTATGCATTAGAACTCATGACTCTATCCTCAGGCCTAATTCCAAGGAGGGGATGAAACTCTAAATGTGATCATGGTTGTGCCCCAATTGATGAATTCGGCTGAAGGGACCGTATGCTGTGTTCACACCGGGCGCCATTTTTTCCCGCCGCGTGGCAAGTTTACATAGAAAGTCAATACAATTAGCGCAAACTGGGCGGCGGGTGGCACGGGCAGCGTGAATCCGGCGGCGCGGCGGCCAGGATTCGCTGCGCGGCGACATTCGCAAAAGTTAAATTTTTTGAACTTTCTGCGGCGGATTCGCATGGCAACCCGTTGATCCCGCGGCGAGATTGGGGCGAACTGGGCGGCGCAAATTTTCTCGCCGCGCCCGGTGTGAACGTAGCATTAGATCGGCCCCTGTGGGACGTTAGTGCTTTCGCTCATCCATCACACATGTACCAGAGCCCACCACCTGGTGGCGATGGCACAGTTCATTTTTCCCATTGTCAGGTACATTTTGCTCTGTACATTAAAAACTATGCTTGGTGTCTCAGTAAAAGTATAGTCTACTCTACTGAGGAGCCCGTCTACTTTCTACATCCAGAGTTCAGAGCTTGAGGTGTTTAGTAGCTCTTTTGGTGCTCGTTGTAAAGGTTAGGATTCTCATAGGTTAGTATCGAGATTAGGTGCACTGTGGGTACAGATATCATCAGTTATATTTATAACCTCGATCAGATGACTCTTATTTAGGCAGTTCGATCATGTTTGATAGATCAGAGCTAGAGAATGGCCATGTCATATAGGTGTCCAACCGTGAAGAAGTTAGCCATGCTGCTAGGTGGGGAGTCTGCGTGGTTCGGTCATAGAAATGCACTGCAGCACTCCCTACTTCCACGATTGCTATTTGGGTATATGCTTAGAGTCATTGCTATTTGGGTGTATGTTTAAGAGTCATTGCTATTTGGGTAAATGCTTAAGAGTCATTGCTATTTGGGTAAATGCTTAAGAGTCATTGCTATTTGGGTATATGCTTAGAGTCATGCGCAGGAGATGTAATGAGGATCTCTGAATAGGCCCGGGCATCTGAAGCCCAGCTCTGCATAGCTCCTGGGTGCTCTGGGCTCCTGGGTGCTCTGGGATTCCACATCCGTTGGCTAAGAATGCGCTTCGAACCGTGCATGTCCAGACGGCACGACCGTCTCTCAGAACGAGAGCCAGGGCGAATGTACTTTGAATTTCTGCGTTCTTTAGCCAAGCATGCACTTTGAACAACACACTCTAGATGGAATAAGCGTCTCGGAACAAGAGATGGGGCGATTGAAACCCAGTGATCAGAAGTTACATATGTACCATACACTGAATCCCTTGATTTAGCTGCAAACGGTTGGACATTTCACTGATGCAGGAACAGCATAATTGACTCTACATTGCTAGGACACAAGCAAAAAAACGGACTGGTGCACATTGCATCTTAGCCGGACAATTGAGGAGTCATTTGTGTTTTTCTGGATTTCCAGTATTGAGAGTGCTCAGGTGCCCTTCTGCTTTTCACAGAGTTTAGATCTCTGGGAGTTAAGACAGTATGCACAAAACATGAATAACACTTAAAACATTTCATATAGGCTACAGTATTCATATTCATGAAGAAAATATCACATTTCCACTCCTTCCTTACCACAGAAGGAGCATGCGTCGTGGGTAGGGGGCAACATGTTTCCTGTTTGCATCTGGCATGTTGAGCTCTGTGGTGTCAGCATGTGGTGACTCATGTGTCTCACTTGTCCAGGCCAGCTGGTGCGCATGCTGCTGATCACCCAGGTGACGCGCTACCTGGACTTCAAGGTGATCGAGGGCAGCTTCGTCTACAAGAAGGGCAGCATCTACAAAGTCCCCTCCACAGAGACCGAGGCCTTGGCATCCAGTGAGTCAGACCGGCTGGGCTGTGTCGCTTCTTTCATCTCTCCAGTTTCTTTTCATTAGGATTTCTGTACATTCTGTGTGTATTTTGTGTCTGTTGTTATTTTTTAAATTCTAGTCTGTGCTACTTGTTGGTAACCTGGCTACGCTACCCAATTCACAAAAATGCAAAGGGAAATTCTTAGTTACTCAAGTAATTCTCAGATTTTCAAGGGGCGTTACCAACGGGCATCGATCAAAATGCCACTGGATGCAGTTGCATAGACCTGCAACCAATCAGAGCAATGAAATGTGTGACACATCGCTGAGCTCCTCTGTACAGTCATTGTATGAAACCTGCTGGATAAACGGTTGTGAATGGCCCAGTCCGAAACCGGACAGATGGTGGAGCGTTACCAGACAGATCTGTGGAGAGAAACAGAATGTGACTTACATGTGATCAGGATGGCGCTGCCAGGCTAGTCCTCTGCTGAGAAGTACTACTACCAATAATGCTACAATTACTACCTCCGGTCTATGCAATGCTGTAATGGTAGTATTTTCCTCAGTCTTGTCATAGCTTTGTTTGAAGCTATGCAAAAAAGGAAGTCCAAGGCAACTTTAAAAAGCCTTTAATATATGGCTAGTTCATATTGAACAAACGGACCAACATGATTCGGCCTTTCAAGGCCTTCGTCAGGGTGTGTGAAGCTGCTGTAGCCGAAACATTCTTCATTTGGAAGGTAATGAGACACTTCCTCCTCTACACACAAAAAACCCTCAAAAAAAACCCTCATCTCCCATCAGGTCTCATGGGGCTGTTTGAGAAACGACGCTTCAGGAAGTTCCTGGTTTTCGTCGCCAACTTTGATGAGAACGACCCCAAGACCATGGAGGGCGTGGACCCCAAGAAGACGACGATGAGGGACGTGTTCAAGAAGTTCGACCTGGGCCAGGACGTCATCGACTTCACGGGCCACTCCCTCGCCCTCTACCGCACAGACGAGTGAGGGATTGCATGCGCCTTATCACCTCTCTGTTAGCTGTCGAGACTATTGGGGAAAGCACTTTCTTCCAAAAAGCATTATGATGCCCCTATTGGGCGCTGTCTCTGGGAGTATATTGGGTTTGAGTTTTTAATATCCTCCTCTCTACCCCTTTCAGATACCTGGACCTGCCCTGCATGGACTCAATAAACAGGATCAAGCTGTACAGCGAGTCCCTGGCCAGATACGGCAAGAGCCCATACCTTTACCCCCTGTACGGCCTGGGAGAGCTACCCCAAGGGTTCGCCAGGTCAGGCCCACCACAACCCTCAGCTCTAACCTCCGTCTTCATCAATGCATATAGTTACCGTCATGGATATATTAAAACCTCTTTTTAAATCTCTCTCTCTCTCTCTCTCAGGTTAAGTGCCATCTATGGTGGGACATACATGTTGAACAAGCCCATTGAGGAGATTGTCATGGAGGACGGGAAGGTGGTGGGAGTCAAGTCTGAGGGAGAGGTGAGGGCGCAGACATGCTCGTGACCTGAGGACGGAACCGGAAGCCGAGGCCACATTCCAGTAACAACTCCTAACCGCTGAGAACCGGCACTCTGTACTGTCTATTCCGTGAGTGCCGGTTCTCTACCTCTTAACTTTCCACCTCTCTCACTCTCTCTCAGATCGCCCGCTGTAAGCAGCTGATCTGCGACCCCAGCTACCTCATGGACCGTGCCAGCAAGGTGGGTCAGGTGATCCGGGTCATTTGCATCATGAGCCACCCCATCAAGAACACCAGCGATGCCAACTCCTGCCAGATCATCATCCCCCAGAACCAGGTCAACAGGAAGCACGGTGAGCTCCCATTACATACAGGCTTTTCTTTTTTCTTTTTTTTTGTAGTCATTTAGCAGACGCTTTTATCCAAAGCCAAGTCCCACACAACGCCCATATAGAACCTGTGAGATTTAAAAAAAAAAATATATATATATATATATATAAAAAAAAAAAAAAAGTGATCAGAAGGATGGGTTATAATCCACCGAACCACAGTAGGCTTCTCACTTGTTTTTCACTTTGACTCAACCGCATGTTGGTCTCTCTCTGTCTCTCTCTCTCTCTCTCTCTCCCTCCCCGCAGACATCTATGTGTGCATGATCTCCTATGCTCACAACGTGGCAGCGCAGGGCAAGTACGTGGCCATCATCAGCACCACAGTGGAGACCAACGACCCCGAGAAGGAGGTCAAACCTGCTCTGGACCTACTGGAGCCCGTCGAGCAGAAGTATGTAGGAATCTGACCTGTGTGTGTGAGAGACCGTTTGTTATTTTGACATACCGGCTGCTTTGTTAGTGTACTAAACACCATATTGTATTTTCTGTTTGCCTGCAGGCTTGTGAGCATAAGCGATCAGTACGCACCAACTGACATGGGTGCTGAGAGCCAGGTGAGTCTATGACCGAAGCTTTTTGCCTGGTTGCATGGCCTGGTGATAAGAGAAACAAATGTTTTTCCCTGTTTTATCACCCAGTGATAACCGTTTTTATCTTTCATTTACACAGATATTCATCTCCCGTTCGTACGACGCCACTACTCACTTCGAGACCACCTGTGATGACATCAAAGACATCTACAAGCGAGTGACGGGCACAGACTTTGACTTTGCGGAGATGGAGCGCAAGAAGAACGACATCTTTGGCGACGCTGCTGACCAGTAGAGAGAGTCCGCAACACTCCTGAATATCAGTTATCGCCGCTGACAACTGAAATCTCAAAAGAAAAAATTTGAAAAACACAGAAAAAAAAATTACAAAGATGGGCTGGCTGATGATCCAAGTAGATGTTTTGCCCATCGAGGAAGTCCATGATATAGAGTTATAATATAGCATTGCTGGAAAAGGGTTCAGGGTGGGAGTTATGCTTTTTATAACCACATTCACATTCAGACATATTGCACTGAATACTGGTTAATACCCAACATCCTTTCTCATCATGTAACTGCAACTCAGACCTCCTAGATGAGGGGTGCATAGTCCAAAGATGCCAAATCAAATGGATCAAACACATCCAATCCGAAACAGTACCATAAAGTAGTACTTTTAGGTGTGGGCGACATTAAATCAGTTTTGTTAATGTGCTGAAATAGAGTAGCCATCCTGGTTACTGAAGTGTTTGGGAGATATAGAATACGTCTTGTTTTCGTTTCAGCTGATGTGTATGTGGAGGGGGGGTGGGAGGGGTGGGTCGGGGGGGGGGGGGGGTATTGGTGGCGGCGGCGGCGGCGGCAGTGGAGTTGCTTGGCTTTTTCCATTTTGTGCTCAAGCTGGTATTCCTACAGGGCTTGACTAAAAAAGCTTGCTCAGCAAACCTTAAAACACCAACAATCATGTCAGAAGTTACTTCAGTAACCAGCTGAAATTGGTAACCTATTTGATCTGTGAGGTCTGGTGGTTATGGGGGGGGGGGGGGGGGGGTAAATTGTCTCATCTTCAGTCTCACAACAGCCCTGGCATTATACTGTACTAAAGCATATAGCTCAGTAAACTTCCTGAACCTGTTTGCAGCAGCTTGAGTAAACGACAGTTTATCAGAAGATACTTATTATTTACTTTTATGTACTTTAAAAAGACCCAAGCAGTATAAAGCGGGTTGGGGGAGTGTGGTAAAGTTGACAGCGATTGCTTTAGAAGGACCAAATGTCTGCTATGGCAGTATTGATATGACAAAGGCCCTGTACTAATGTCATCAGTGTTTTAAAAGATTATAAAACATATATTGGGCCCAAATGATTTCTGTACTGCAAAGTAAAATAAACTTGTGAAAAAACATGATTTGCTTGTGTGAAGTGTTCTTATTCTGGCAGATAGAAGTGGGGCAGATTGATGCTGTGTGTGATGAAAGTAAATCTTAGTTCACAGGATGTGACTTTGCTGTGCTGATTTAACTTCCTCAATGTCAAGCTTTATGATTGCAACGAGCGGTTTGGCGTAGCCACGACCTTTTTACTGGACATGAGTAATTCGTTGACTGATAACTAGTGTGCTAAAACCGGTTGCGGGTAGGCAGTGAATAATCTTTACAAAACTTCAACTCCCACAATTCCCTCAACCGCTCTGACTGAAAAACCTTCCCTGTCATAACAGTTACCACGTTGGGTTGCACATTCGTACTGCCCTGTGTTGTTTGAGTAGTCTATATCCAAAAGCTTTAATCTCCAAAAATGACGGAGATGAGAGCGGCTCGTCGCACGTTTTTTGGAGATATTGGTGAGATATTAATGGCTTCCACTTATATCCAGCATATCCACGATGTCAGTTGCGGCGGCGTAGGCTAATATTTTCTCAATGTAGGGTTTTGGGCCGACCGGACAGAGTTGCATGAGGCCGCGTCCCTCGGTCGAGCCCTGCAGCTGAAACAGCTGATCGAAAGCGGGGAGTCCGTGAACACGGTGACAGTGGACAACATCACTCCCCTCCACGACGCCTGCATACAGGGACAGCCGAACTGTGTCCGTCTGCTGCTTAACGCGGGGGCTCAGGTGAGAGCACTGGTATCCCACCCTCTCAGGCTTGTGAGTGGCTTCGCTCTCTCCCCTCTCGACTCTTCCTCACAACAACCCTACCATCCTTGTCTCCGTCCCAGGTGGATGCGAGGAACATCCACGGCAGCACGCCTCTCTGTAACGCCTGTGCTGCTGGGAATCTGGAGTGTGCCAAGATGCTGCTTGAACATGGAGCCAAAGTCAACCCTTCCCTCACAGCCCTGACGGCCTCGCCGCTCCACGAGGCCTGCATCAGGGGTGAGACTGGGAAAGGGTGTGTGGATTGAACTGCAGTGAATGGGATGCATATTTTCTTTATTAATCCAGCGAGTTCTCTCTCTCTTTTTTTGCAAGTGAGCGCTGCATATAAAACACATTAAAATGAAAAATACAATACATGTCAGGTAATGCCGACTTGGTGAGGCTGATCATAGCCTACGGTGCTCTGCTGGAGGCCTACGATATCTACTTTGGGACCCCACTCCATGCTGCGTGTGCCAAGGGGCATGTGGACTGTGTCAAGGTGTTGCTCAATGCAGGTGAGGAGGAGACGGCTGTCGGTCCATTCGGATGAATAAGACAAACAACAAATCAACACTTCACTCGTATACAAATTTACAAAGGTGACCCTCATCAAGTATTTGTGTTTTGTCCCTGTAGGTGCCAAGGTGAATGCAGCCAGGTTCCATGAGGTCGCTCTGCACCACGCTGCTAGAGTGGAGATGGTGGACATGATCGAGCTACTGGTGGAGTTTGGAGGCAATGTGTATGCCAGAGACAACCTGGACAGGAGGCCCGTAGACTACACCACGCCTGGGTCTCCTTCTGAACTGTGCTTGAAGTTCTATGAAAGTAAGCCTGAAGCGATCAAAAGCCAGGGGGCAGAAAGCAATGATCTCGGCTCAGAACAAATCCATTTACTCAAGATTTATGACTTTCAATCATTTTTTCTGAATGTCCTATAGGTACACCCCTGAGTCTGCAGCAGCTTTGCAGAGTTGCATTGAGGACGATACTGGGCACCAGAGCTCAGGAGGTCATAGGTCAACTGGATATATCTCATCGCATCAGGAACTACCTCCTCTATGAGTTATAATGTTACAAACTCTGATCCTGCAATCACAAAAAGGGAAAGCATTATGTCCCAGCAATTTATCTTTTCCTATCGTCAACAGCTTTTTTGTCTATTACTCTGTAGTTACTACAGTACATGGGTATTCTGGGTGACTGTAATTTATTGTGATTAATTATAGGATGTTGAATTATATTGTATGAGTTGAGGAAATATATCCGTGTTTAAGACTGATGAAATAAAATGATGGGTCCTGATAATCCCCTATAATCATTGGGTCAATCGAGGTGAGTGAGTAGCTTCACTGAACCTGAATGACCCACAATCTTAAATCGTCATCTCTAGAGTCTTATTTCAGGGCCGAGTCATATTTAGGCTGACACATCAAGCAGCCTCATAACACGGAATCTTCTGACAGGCGTTTCGCAATTTGTGACAACGTATTCCCTTTCGTTTGCTACATGGTGTACGCCGGGTGTGTTGAGTTTATAGGGTGAGCGGAGTATTTCAATCTCTAAAGTGCCAGAGCTTTTGAGATTTTCGACTATATGGTCGGAATCACGGAGGTAGTAGGTTGCAGTAGCCTAGATGATTGGTTATTTCTTACAGTCAAAATGTTGAATAGCTGAGCGGCCAGTTGAGTGTCATGCCGAACTTCGCCTGTGTCCGAGCAGGTGAATTCCGCCCTGGCGTGCTACCCCGGCATACAAAACGCTTACCCCCGCTGACGTCCCAACCGCAGTCACGTGATATTTGCAGCAGGTATACAACCACATTCGACCGTATGTTTTCATCTTCGCGTGGATCAAAATACCTACAACTAACTATATAACTACCGATAGAGCAGCGTTTTCAATACAACTATGGAGGTTGAAACCGCCAGGCCATACTTCTTTGGAGATATAGGTGAGTAGTACATGAAAGCATTGTGTTGTGACAAAAATTGAACTTTGTCTTGTTTTTGCGGAAACGCTTTGGCATCTCGTCGGTGGGGGTGGGTAGCTTGTCATGTCCCCAGTAGGCTCCTCACAGGGGAGTCTCTCTCTCTCTCTCCCCCTCCCCCTCTCCCCCTCCCTACCTCCCCCTCTCCCTTCACTGCGCCTGCTGATTTCTGCGTCCGTGTAGGCTACTGGTCGGAGCGGACGGACGTACACGAGGCTGCCTCCCAGGGCCAGGTGTCCCGGCTGCAGATGCTCATCCAGAGCGGAGCCTCCGTGAACATGGTGGCCGTGGACTCCATCACACCGCTCCACGAGGCCTGCATCCAGGGCCACACCCAGTGTGTGAGACTTCTACTGGACGCAGGGGCACAGGTGAGACATTTGGTTGTGAGAGAGAGAGGAGCCAATGGCGGAGAAGAGGAGGAGTTTACATGAAATCTTACCGCGGCAGGTAGATGCACGTAACGTCGACGGGAGCACCCCTCTGTGTGACGCCTGCTCCGCGGGCAGTTTTGAGTCTGTGATGCTGCTGCTGGACTTTGGAGCCAAGGTCAACCCCACCCTCACCTCCCGCACCTCGTCCCCCCTTCACGAGGCCTGCATGGGGGGTAAGACTGAAAATATAAAGACTTAACCATACATAATTAATTCCAATCTCATTACTGAGTTGGACGGGTTAAAGTCACTCATCAGTGTAGGCTAAATGGTATTTCAACCACCCACCACTGCCATCGGATTACTACCTGAAGTGAGGGTGGAATCACCTGTTACAGTTCACCAACCAATACTTTATATTTGCTCTGTGGGTTGTAGCCTCTGGGTTCTGTGTTTCAGGTAACGCTGACTGTGTGAAGTTCATGATTGCTAAAGGTGCTTGTCTGGAGACCTATGCCATGTACCACGGGACCCCTCTTCATGTGGCTTGTGCCAACAATCACACAGAATGTGTCACGGTGCTACTCAACGCAGGTGAGCACAGCTTAGCAACGCTTTACCCTACTCAGTTACTGTCCAGAGACACCACCACTCAAAACAACACAACATGCAGTGGACCTAAGAAGTTGTATTTCTGTTTTACGGTTCCATCCCAAGGTGCCAAAGTGAATGTTTCCAGACTACATGACACAGCTCTGCACCACGCTGCCAAAGTGAATAATGTGGACATGATCGAGACACTAGTGCAGTTTGGTGGAAACATATTCGCAAGAGACAAAAAGGATAAGAAGCCCATCGACTACACCAAGCCTGGCTCACCCGCAGCACTCTGCCTGGAGTTTTATGAGGGTGAGGCCCAATGTTTTTGTGAGATCTTGTTTTTGTGAGGCAATGTTAGGAAGTCACCAGTAGATGGTGCTCACAGCTTATTTTAAACCCATATCACACTGGTTCAGAAAATCCCAGTGCTTCATGCCTCCTGAGGTCTACTATGTACAGTACAAGGCCTGGGTCACACAAGCTTGTTTCCCCGCCGTTTAAGGGTCTTTCGGGTGTCGTTTGCACCTCGCAGTCACATGACCACAGCGTTTGCATTGTCAAAACCCGCAAAGTTTTGAGAACGCTGCAAGGGGTGTTTTCTGGATTCATCCCTCGTGTGAGCTGCCAAAGGCGATCTCGTTTTGATAACGGTGACGCATGTTCGGCTATTGTACATTTAAATTATAACACATCATTTTAATGATGTGTTATAAAAAAAAAAAAGGGTCCAAAGTCCAGCCCAATCTCTGATGGTTGCACATCACTGTAAAATGTAGGCCTATTGTTATATCATTTTGTTAGGCTATATTCTATTCAATTCGATTGTGTTCTGCTATTCTAATCTGTTCTCCTGTGAAAGTGTTACTTTTATATTTTCTAATCTCTAAAGACATGCATTATGCACAGCAGCAGCATTATATAATTTAGACAAAGTTCAATCTCCAAATATACACTAGAAGAGAGGGACGCTGATAAAATGTTTGTGTAACCTGGAGGTCATTCTCGTTTCGTTCTCGGTCTCATCTCGATGACATGTAACCCAGGCCTAAGACTATAAATAACCCTGGTCTGAGACAGCCAGGTTAAATAACCCTGGTCTGAGACAGCCAGGTTAAATAACCCGGGTCTGAGACAGCCAGGTTAGCTTCAGCTCTGTGATACTGATACTGATACTAAGCAGCGCTAAGACACACACATACCACAGCCACAGAACCCTGACTGGAATGTGATGTATAGTGTGTGTGTGTGTGTCTTTGTCTGTGTCTGTGTGTCTGTGTGTGTGTGTGTGATAGAGAGAAGGCTCTCAACAACAGCATCTTGGCATACATCTTGCAGAGAGAGCCCCACCCTACTTCATAATGTCAAGTATAGAAAACATTGAACACTCGCCAGGTGTTTACTTGTCAGTCGATACCCAATATGCATTTGCTTGTCATATTTTGGTTAGTCTCGCATAGCCAGACCTATCTCCACACTTTGTTTACGCTGTGCCAGCGCTGGAGAAAGGTCTGGCTGGACTCATTACCATTGGGGAATAGGGGGAGACACACTGTATTTCTTTAAACCAATCAAATTCAAGCAAGCTTATTGGTATGACAGATGAAAAACCTATGTTGCCAAAGTAGAACAGAAAATGATTAACATTGACAAATAATAAGATCACACTTGCCTTCGGCGGAGCGGTTGCTAGGTTATTGCTGGGTTGTAGTCTAGATTTTCCGACCACATGAATCGGGCGCCACTGATTGGCCAGTAATAAACTAATGACAAGGCTTATTCCCAAAACCTACATCCGTTGAGTCAGACTATATTTTGTTTGATATAAATCCAAGTTTAGAGTTCACTTGGGACCAGTGTGTGTTTATGCTGGTAAAGACCTTTTCCTTTCTGCTTGCAGCAACTCCCCTCAGTCTGCAGCAGCTGAGCCGTATCTCCCTGAGGACCATGCTGGGCACCAGAGCTCTGGGGGTCATAGTTCAACTGGACGTACCCAAGCCAATCATCAGCTACCTGTGCTACCACAGTCCACCATTTTACTGAGGGGCTGAACAGGTGCTCAGAGCCGGGACACTTTCAGCAACGATTCAGCACAATGATTCAGCATAACGATTCAACATAACAACTCTCAAAACACTAGGCTGGAATTTAGGTGCTAGGTGAAATTCTTAAAGTAGACATCATAGCCACACACACGTCTCCGGTTCAGACACAGCACCGGAGGCAGAGCACGTTTCTCTTTGAAGTGTTCAATCACGATTTGAATGTTTACCACATTGGAAAAGTAGATAAATGTTTGGGTTACCAGAAGTGGAGAGAACCATTTTAGAACTTCCATGTCTCGTAAATCAACATAACCCAGAGACAGGAGGCTCAGGGAGAGAGAGAAGAAAGTAACACATTCCAGGCTCTTGTCCGGCACATCCTCAGGATTTCAGCGATGGTGTCGCAGGAGTGGTAACGGTAACGCTCTCCAGACATTCCCCGCGGGTCCTGGACTCCCGCCGCCCTCGGAACAGAAACTCACAAATAGCTCCGGGGGATTTTTGGAACGGGACCCAGCAGAATGGAGCCGCCATAGATCCTGCTGGTTTATTTACTGCTAGTGTATTTAATATTGCTGTTCTTCAGCCATATCGGCTGGGTACGAGTGTGATTTTAATGAATACCGGCGTACCCCATGTATCTGATCACTGGATCAGTCCTGTTTTTGTTTGACGTGACCCATGGAGCAGATTAATCACTTTTATCATTTGCAGGGAAGAGGCCTCTGTACAGGCCCTAGCCCAAGGTACAGTATACAGTAAGCCACTGTCAAGTAACAAACTTGTTTACACAGTTTTTAAGTCTTAAAAAGAAATGAACTTGGAGGAAATATGTCAACCCAGAATGTTAGACAGTTCTTCTGTCTCTCTAGTGGTAGTGAACCTCCTTCCAAATCAGGCCTGACATCGCATGACTGGAAGACTGTTGAGCCCTGTGACTCGATTGTAAGTCTTTCTCAAGCTTTCCCAGCTTGTCAAATCATTATTTCCCCCCATAACCATGATAGAAGAACCTATTTTGGTTTCGGTGGAAAAATGCAACCTTGTCCATCATAGTCTTCAGTCACGCAGAAGGAACCCATCCAGTAGATGAGTGTGTAGCTGAGATCCCAGAGCCCTGTGCTGACCTTGTCCCCGCCCAGGGCCAGGGGGAGGACACATATCTATTTTAAAAAGGGCTTGTTAAAATTGCTGACCCCAGTTTTCAGGAGGCTGCTGTCACTGAGGCTTAACCTTTACAATGATGCATTTTAATTAATGATACATTCTATGTTTTCCATCTTGGCTACAGAACACTACATTTGTTTCCATCTTGGCAGTAGAGCAGAATGATGGAGGTGGAGGAGAGGAGAACAGGCATGTGAGGAATGTCCACAACCTGAAGACGGGAAAAGTAGCAAAGGTTTTTTGCCAAAATAGGAACTTTGAAACCATTGTTTTGAAGGTGCAGGCTCTTGTGTGCTCAAAGATGAGAGGCCCTTCTAAGGCAATTTAACATGATTTGGGTGGACAGCATAAGTACGTCTTCAATCTTGTAAGAAAAAGTATTATTGAAATGAATTTTGAATACTACCCTGAGCAATTTTATAACTTCCACAGGGTGCTATAAATATTGATCAATCTGTGATCCATGTAACTTCTGTGACAGTCATGCATCATTCAGTAGTCAAATAGTGTGTGTAAAAATCTTCTTCTGGAAATGATGGATTTATTGAAATAACATCTTGGACCTGATCACTTCCTGTGTTTGTTTTTCCCTCACCCTGGGCCTGGGCTTGGTTATCATACAGCCAACAGCATTACACATCTTGCATGCACCTCTTCAGCACTGACCTATGCACCCATATGTTTGTCCACTAGTCTGTGCTGTAGATTAAGAATTGCCTATAGGGTTTGGGTTAGGCTTACAGCCAGTGCATTAGGATGCAAGGGCTCAACAAACACAATGGAACAGCTATGATAAACGCTTTGGATGGAAAACAAAGTTATGGTGGAGAGGACTGCTGTATCCCGTTCTATATCTATTATAGCTGTTTTAACACTGCCCCTGCTTTCACAGGTGTAGAATTATTAGTGCATCACTGCGCGAGGAATTAAAGTAGTTAGCTTTCAGCCTTTGAACTCCGACCTCTCTCCGGGGCAATAGATAAAGCCACAGCGCAGTCCTTCACAGCTGCGCGAAGGCAACACCGCCACACACACTCTCAAGAAAGATAAACTTCCATCACAGGATGCAGTCAACAAGTGAGGACATCGGGGGAGGTGGTTGAGAGGAGAGGCGAGGGAGAGACGTGATGCACTTAGCAGGCAGGAACTGCAGGGCTGTGTTTGAGAGACCAGATAAACAGCGCTGGATACTGTGATGGTCCGCTGCTAGGCTTTACCCAGGGACACTCCGGCTCGCAAATCAGCCCTGCGTTTCCCACAAATACACAGCAGATGTGAGATGGGGTTTGTCCCAGGCAGGGACTCTTGGTATTTGGTTAGTTTCAACCAAGGGTAACTAATTTAGGATCAGTCAGTCTGTCCAACAACAGTGCTTCACCCATAATGAGACAGCACAGCAGGCCTTGGGCCAGTTTCTGAGGCCAATTCATAAAGCACAGGGCAATTACTCAGAGAGTGCACTGCTCCACCCCTCCCATGCACAATTAAGTAGCTATTAGGTTGGGGCAGATAATGAAAGGCTGTTATTATGTGAAATATATTTACTCTGGGCTGAGTTCATCAAAAGAATGTTAGGATGTTTTTTTTTTGGTGTTTTTTAGAAAAAGAAAATCATTTATAATCCTTTATTTAACCAGGAAGAACCCAGGGCCTCTTTTAAAATGTGGCCTGGCCAAGAAGGCAACTGTCAGTCAACAAAACAGTGCAAAACATAGGCTACAGTGATAAGCAAATACAGATACACAACAATACATCAGTAACCGCAGATCCAGCCTATAAAATGTTGCATAGTAACAGACTGTCTTTGCATTAACCACTAGAACTATACTCCGCTCATAACCCTGCACCTCCAACACACTACTGACCTAACACACACTATCAAGCAGATTCCAGTACCTTATCCCTCTAGTGGAGTAGAAGGAGGCCAACCATTTTGTTCGTGTGCCTCCTGAGGCAGTTTTAGAGGTGCCCGGTGGGGTGAGATTATTCCGCTGCACTGGTACATCGAGTGGCTTGAATGGGAGGAACACGGGGTTGGAAGGATTAACTCTTTGAAGTTCTCATAATCTCTATGATTGGACGTGTGTTGGACTGAAAAGATTTGGCACACAGGAACACCTGTTTATGGTCTGCCGGTGAACAGGACAGCACAGGAGCCGTGGCAGAACACTCAACTAGTTCCCTCTAGCGCTGTAAAACGGACGGGTGCCTGTTTTATCTGGAAGCTCGGTCAACGGTAGAATGCGACGGCAGTGGAGCCAAGGGGACTCCAAAACAGTCCTGGTGTTATGTTTATGAAAGGGAATGACAGTTGTGATTTGCAGAGCACATTTAACTTGTGTTAAAGTGGTCTTGTGGCATTCGTAGGATTTTTGTCGACATACCGAGTCTGTCATGAGTCCTTTAGTAAGCTAAGAGCTGAATATAAAACACAAGTCTAACTCAGACGTCTGACTGATCAACTTCCAACACTTTTTTGTTTTTAGCCTGATCCCATTCAATGCTCACTGGCCTTTAACATTCCCCAAACCGCAGATTGAAAGTGGATAAGGCGGTCCGTCTGGTAAGAGACTCTAAGAAGGGCCTCCGGTTTGACTTTGACATCCAGACTTACAGTAAAACAGTCTGGGAAAATGTGTACATCTGTCTGGTGGATGTTGCCGAGGGCGAAGCTTCTCAGAAGTGCAGCAGCCAGATGACCCGGCCAGCTGCTGACTGGATATTTCCTGACGGGAGAGTCCAGCCCCCCCCCACCCCACCCCCCCCGCTTCCCCACGTTTCCTAATATGACACAGCGCTAGCTCCGGCACTGGAGGTCGTCAGCAGATTCTACTTCACAGACGCCTACGTCTCTCCTTTTCTCTCTCTCTCTCTCTCTCTCTCTCTCTCTCTCTCTCTCTCTCTCTCTCTCTCTCTCTCTCTCTCTCAGTCTCTCACTCCATCTCCTGTTCTCTCTCTAACCACGACACGCACATGCCTACTCAGCAGTGGCCGACAGGCCCAGACAGACAGGCTGTCCTTGGCAAGCCCAGAGAGATCAGGAGGCCCCAGACCCTCACTGAGGCCCCTCACACACACTCACACACACACACCCTCCTTATATCTTTGTGGGGTCCACCTAAACTTTAGTTGTGTTTTTTAGTTGTTTTTTTAAACCTAACCTTTTACCCCTAACCATAACTATAATTGTAACCCAAGCCTTAAGCCCTAACCTTTGACCCTATATTAACTCTAAACTTGTGGGGACAGTCCCTGTGACCATTGTCCTTGTTTAACTATTATTTTGGGGACATTTGGTGCACACAAATATAGTTAAACATGCGCGGGGGGCATGTTTCCCCACACACACAACATCATTCTGTGTCAAACACATTTTTACATTCTATTATTTTCTCACACTTACCATGTGTCAGGAGGAGCCTCGTATCTGTACCCTTTGATGTGGTATTCATTGTTCTGGGTGCGCAGCACCAGACATATTTGGTCGAGGGACCAAACCCAAGTGTATATGTGAGAACTAGGGGAAGACAACTGGTTTGGCCCAGTGAACCAGCCACCTCCTGCTGACGATGATGGACAGCTCAGACATAATGCCATTCCACCAGTGCCATGAAAAACAACGCGCGGACAGAATGTGCTTCAGGTATTTTCCCAGCCCTGCTCTCTTGTTCTCTTTCACAACCGCCAATTAAGACGTTCATTGCCACAATAATGACAAGGCGTGACAGTTTGGATGCCAGCCCAAACAGGAGTTAACGCTCAGGGTCTTTCGCTGCTTACACTGCGCATCCCCAGGCCGAATTGGCATTATTGACGGATGCATATCGTCTGGCTAGCTGTTCGCTGCACAGGTGAGAGAACTATGTTAGTAGTAGTGGGAAGGAGGGAGGACGGGGCCTGGGACATTTGGCTTTTGGGGGCTCTAAAAAAAAAGTTGGCGGATGCGTTTTCTTACGTCAGGTCTTGTTAATGAGGACCCGGAGATAAATATAGGTGAAGAGGTGACCCCGGGGGGCAGGGTTGACCCCCCCCCCCCCCCCCAGGTCAGAGGACAGGCGCTACCTCGCCTTGTCCTCTGCTGCCCTCAGCATTCAAGGACAACGATCGTCCTTCCGCCTCACCGCTGGCAGTGGGACAATAGAGTCAAAGATTTATTAAAATAAATAAAAAAATTAATTAAAAGGGTGGAGGGTGGAGGAGTTAGAACCAAGTGTGTGTCTGAACACATGTAGTCTGATTTATGGTTCTTTCGTGCAATCGGGTGGACTATCAAGCCATAAAATTCTGCTGCATGCCAGATTGTTGTGGGCGTGTGAGTTTCTGTGTGTGTACTCAGAACCAAAAAGCGATTACAGTAATTATACCCACACTTATATCCACTAGGGCTGATGTGAGGGAGTTCTGGCACATCGACTGGCGACAGGAGTGCAGAACTCAGACTGGATTTGAGTCTACAGAGCGTTTAGAGCGTCAGGTTAGTTTACATGGAGATAAGATTAGCCGGGCGCCTGGGAGACTGTGAGGGGGCTCTTGACACCTGTGGCTGTATGTTTCTGTCTCAGTTTAAAGTTTCTGCCTGGTGGTGTTGCTTATTTCAGGGTCCGGCCTGTTCATTTTAAAAGGATTGTGCTCAGATACCGACAGGGTGGAAGTTCTGCTGTTATTGAGTCACATGCCTCCTCTCAGCCCGACTTCCCTGGTTGCCTCCCTGGCATGGGGCTCGGAGGACGGCAGATAGGAGCAGATCTAGCTGTGTGTGTGTGTGCGCGCGTGCCTGTGTAAATACTGTATACTAAATACTGTACTGTATACTATATAAAATGCACGTGTGTGTGTGTGCGTGTCCCCATGCGTGTGTAAGCATCTGCATGTGTGTCAGTTAAAGTGCGTCTCTTTGATTTAACACCATGCCTCCCACTGGCTAACAGGCTCATAAACAGCGGTTTTACGGCCAGGGCCTTGTTCTGTGTTCTAAGTACTGAGTCCTGTACCCCCCCCCCCCCCGCGCCAGAGACCGCAGCCCAGAGCCCCTCAGCTCTGCCACCGCTCAACCATGACCCATGACCCCCCTGGACAACCTCCGCCTCACCGCCAACCCATCTCTCTTCGTCTTACCAAGTACTACCAGGATCCGCCCTCTTAAGCATCTGTTGTATTTATATTGTGCTACTCTAGCGCTTTGGCTTTAGCTCTAGATTATGCAAGTCACTTGTTTTAGAAAGGAGATGCACTTGTGAGTTCTGGCGAGTAGCAGTACACCGACTTCCTTAAATGCAATTATTGTAAGTCGCTTTAGATAAAAGCGTCTGCTAAATGACTGTGATGTAATGTCTTTCATTTCTCTCGTTCTCTCTCTGAGTCACTCTCTTTTTCTGACTGGTTACTGTTGAGAGCTGAACAAATTAGCTGAAGACGTTCCCATTAGAAGGCCTTCACCTTAGGCCTAGACCCTCACCCCCCTTAACAAACTGGAAAGTGTAGAGGTATGGAATGGGGGGGGGTTCCTGAAATTGACCCCCTCCGTTTTAGCCCCCTTCCCCTCACCTCTGCCAGTAAGACCCCCAGAGGAGCGGTGTCTGAGGGGCCAGGGGTGAAAGGTCACCGGTGCAAGTCGTGTGAGGTGGAGGGAGTGAGAGGGTCACCCAGCTGCTCCAGTCATCAGTAGGACCCAGGATGGTCCTGTGGGACATCTGCTACATGTCTTACATTCCTATAGAGCACTGACACACACACACACACACACAGTCATATATACATCAGCATGCGTGCCACCCACCCACACACACGCATAATAAAGTAGTAACACACACCTCTCACTTTTACTGTCTTTGATATTTCCTACGTCCTACACAAGCAACCTTGGACCTTGAGGCTGACATCATGTGCAGTATGTACAGTACATAAACACACACAGAGTAAGAAACAAACATCCTTCTTGCTTGCACAAATATTGACAAATGTCTGTCCATTGCATCACCAGTGTGGGACAGAGATAAGGAGGGCTGAGGCCCGGCCTGATGGTGTCCCAGGGTGTTGGTCTGTTAATATACAACATCTACTGTAGCTCCTGGGAACCGCTAAGGATATTGGGTAATGTCTGGATTCCCTGCATTGCGGTTGGTTTGGGGGAAAAACAGGCAACCAAGACGTACAGTATAAAGCGTCTGGTAATGTGATTATGATGGCGGTGAGAGGCACTGGAATCTCTCGGGCCCCAAAACTGAAATAACGACATTGAATCATTCACAGTTTTCCGTTAGAGGCAACATGCCGAATGTCTACAGTGGGCGTCTGAGGACTCTGGAACCAGACTAGTGCAATAAGAGAAGGTGTGTGTGTGTATGTGTGTGTGTGTGTGTGTTTGTGTGTGTGTGTTTGTGTGGTTGGTTGGTTGTGATCATATGAACATTTCGGTATAGCCAGCTGGCTGTCCCAAATGTTATTGGGAGTTTTATTGCAAGGTCTCAGTTTTCGGGAGGAAAAACCACTACAAATATTTTAAAGACCTTCAGAATACTTCAGACAGATCAGCGTGGTCACAATAACAAAGTGAGTGTTCATGTGTGTTTGATGAACACATGAAATCATAAACACACACACACACGTATATTGTTGACAGAGATATTTTGAGTGTGCATGTGTTTCCCGTGTTGAGGTGTGTGTAGGGGGCTCACAGCCCTGACAGAAGGTGGCAGGTGTGAGTATTCAGGCTTTGAGCCCAGTGACCAGGGTCAAAGGTTAAATTCTTAAAAAGGAGGTCAGTGGCAGGAGTTTCAGCAGCTTGTCCAAAAGCTGCAGACGTGGCAGGTTTTCATATCCGTTACGAACCTAAATAGATAATGCAAGTATCTATCTATCTAAGCAGAGTTTTGTGTCAAAAGAAATACAATAAATAAAAAAATAATTAAATTATTTTATTAATAAATATAATTAAAAAAAAACCAACAACAAACAAACAAACAAAGCAGTCAGATCATGTACAGTAGGACTTCTATCTAAATTACATTTCTTCCTTGTTCATCGATTAGCAAACAGATTCTGTGACGTTTTATTTCACATCACAACAGTTACTGTATATGCTGATAATATCCCTTATGATGTTGTTGTTGTTTATTTGGATCTCTTTTAGCCCTATTGGGCTATTCTTCCAAGAGTCCATAGCATAAAACATTTAATATAGATAATAGAAACAGTCTACGATTATGCAAGTATAAGTATACATTCAACACGTTGTGTTGAACACATCGTGTACATTCAACACACAATGTCATTCTTATGTAATGAAATGACCACAGAGAAGATGTTCCATGGACATACTCAGAGTTCCCTGCTTACAGTATGTCTTTACAAGTGCTAACATCTGATTATTTCAGGCCCCAAAACGTCAAACATGGTTATATAATCATTTTCCAGACAGTCTGACACAGCTACTCTCCAGTGGTTTGTGTGAGGGAGGGTCTTGGTGTGTTTGCGCGTGTGTGTTTGTGTGTGTGTGTGTCTGTGTGAGTGTGCGTCATTGAGGATTACCCAACGCCATTTATTTTTACAACACCCCCTGATATCTCTCGCTTTCCTCCCACCTCTGTCAAACTTCCCTCAGTTCATATTTTCATTTCATTCTATTCTGCTCTCTTTTCTCTATTGAAGGATCCAGATGGAAAACATCTGTCCCCCTCGTGTCTTCCTCTCAGTCTGGTTAGTAGTCTGGGTCTCCACCTGCTACTTTATGGACCTGATGGAAACAGTGGTGCACACACAGACACTTGTGTTCCTAGAGCCTTTGATGCATAGCGAACCCTTCTAACACACACACACACACACACACACACACACACACACACACACACACACACACACACACACACACACACACACACACCTTTTTGTTTGGACCTTCCCTCTGTCCATTCCCAGTCAAGGTTCTCAGCCTCTTTCTACTTCCAAGCAGCAGCAGAACCCCCCCCCCCCCCTCCTCAACCTCTGTCTCACATCAGCTTTGGCCAGACGTGTAATTAGACTTGTTACGTCACCCAGATGCACTCAGACACACGGGCACAGACCGAGTTATTAGAACCGTATGCTCGGCAGGGTCTGGGGCTCCCAGACAAAAGGGCCTTTTCAGCCTCTCCTTTAACTATCCAATCCTTGTCAGGACCCCCGTTTCATAGCCCTCGGACTTCCCCGCTACACGGGGACTGCCGCTGGCATCGGGGGGAGGAACACGCTGAAGTGTTTAGGCCTGTTTGAATTTCATAGCTCGCGGCTGCGCCGGTTTCTTTGTTTCTTCGCCGGGGGACTTTCCCGGTCGCCTCAAACAGCTGCGCTTCTGCCCTCCGTGTTGCGAGCGGTGTACTTCGGAGGGGCCTTGAAACGGGACCGTGCGCCCGCTTGTGTAGTCAACCTTGAAGCAGGAAGTTGGTATACCCTCAAAGAGGAAGTGGTAATGAAGGAGCTTCCCCCTGGTTCATGGTGCTGCTGACGGGAGACGCGGACGTGGTGGAGCGTCTCTGACTTGCTACTGCTGAATGTGACTGTCAGTGCATAGAAAACTGAACAACAGTACTTTGGGGAAGGGGTCTGGGGATCGCAAGGTCCCCGGTTCGATCCCAGCTCCCGGAGTGTGCCGAAGGGTTCTTGGGCGAGACACTGAACCCCAAAATCGTGTGGCATGGTGGTGTAGTACTTAGTACTGTCGCCTCACAACAAGAAGGTCTCCGGACCTTTCTGTGCAGAGTTTGTCTGGAGCATGTTCTCCCTGTGTTCTCGAGAGTTTCCTCCCAAAAGAACCCAATATGAAAAAAACATGCAGAAGGACAGATGGCTTACGCTGTCTGTCCCTGATGAAGACGGACAGGAGCGCTTGGTTTGTCCCCCGGGCGCGTCCCCTGCACGCTGCCTACAGTCTGCTCCCGGCTGCCCTCGGAGGAAGGATGACGGAATGGGTGAAGAACAGAGGAGAATTTCATCAGTGGACACTACTGTCACTCCGTGTGTGTGTGTGTGTGTGTGTGCATTATTACCGTGTGCTGTGTAAAAACCACTGTATGACAATAAAAGTTGTCTGTTTGTTAGCTACAGTAATATAACTACTACCTCTTTGAGAACGACCATAAAAACGGACATTCATTTCTAACGAGGGCGCCTTTCTGGTTCCCAAAACATTGACTGCTCTTATCGAGAACATGATAGATAGATAGAAGCCTTTGTTTAGACAGGAAAGAACATACTGAGACCAGGTCTCTCTTACAGATGTGATAACGCATATGCAACGAACAACAAAAGACAAGTCTCTAACGAATCCTGTGTGTGTGTGTGTTGGGCTGTTGTGATTATGGGTTGGCAACACACATGGAGAATGTGAGGGCGAAGGCCTTTGCGGCGAGGCTGATTTTTATGGGTGTGGACGCGCCCCGGGGCCGGGGGCACGTGAGACCCGGGGGGCCCCCGCACATCTGCGGGGCTCGGGAGAGCAGACGGAGGCCGCCCGGCTGATTGGCCGGTCTGAGCGCTTCTGGGAAAGGCCGAGGGAGAGGGAGGGGGGAGGTGAGGGAGAGGGAGGGGGGAGGTGAGGGAGAGGGAGGGAGGGGGGAGGTGAGGGAGAAGGAGGGGGGAGGTGAGGGAGAGGGAGGGGGGAGGTGAGGGAGAAGGAGGGGGGAGGTGAGGGAGAGGGAGGGGGGAGGTGAGGGAGAAGGAGGGGGGAGGTGAGGGAGAGGGAGGGGGGAGGTGAGGGAGAGGCAGGGGGGAGGTGAGGGAGAAGGAGGGGGGAGGTGAGGGAGAGGCAGGGGGGAGGTGAGGGAGAGGCAGGGGGGAGGTGAGGGAGAAGGAGGGGGGAGGTGAGGGAGATGGAGGTGGGAGGTGAGGGAGAGGGGGGAGGTGAGGGAGAGGCAGGGGGGAGGTGAGGGAGAAGGAGGGGGGAGGTGAGGGAGATGGAGGTGGGAGGTGAGGGAAAGGGAGGTGAGGGGGAGGGAGGGGGGAGGTGAGGGAGATGGAGGGGGGAGGTGAGGGAGAGGCAGGGGGGAGGTGAGGGAGAAGGAGGGGGGAGGTGAGGGAGATGGAGGTGGGAGGTGAGGGAAAGGGAGGTGAGGGGGAGGTGAGGGAGATGGAGGTGGGAGGTGAGGGAAAGGGAGGGGGAGGTGAGGGGGAGGGAGGGAGGAGGCATAGGCGATTTTACCCTCTGAGAGTAGGGGGGGCAACATTTTGACGTGAGAAAAAAAACAAAACAGTTCTGCTGTCTCGTCCCATCTATTTACAAAGAATACCAGTTGTGAACAGTATGCTAATAAGAAATCTGTATGACAATTCAATATGTCTTTATGACCGAGTAGCCTACTAGGCCATACCCAACATCACAACATCAAACTGCAACTGCCTGCTGGTGCTAGCTTCCTCGCCGATGGTGATGTTGCTAGTGCTAGTGCTAGCTCCGATAGCCTCTGGAGCACTTCTGCATTCGATTGCACCTGCTGCGCTGTCATTTCGAGCGGTAGCTTCTTCATTAGCATTGCCAGATTTTATTTTATTTTATGAAGTGGTAAATTGTTTTTATAGCTCTTTTTGCCATTATGAGCAGGTTGGCTAGTTGTAGCTTGTTGAGCACTGAGCAGTACAGTCAGATCTCATTTTTTTCGACGAACGAGTTGTGCCATTAGTGGATTATGAATATATATATATTTTTAAAGGTAGCCTAGTTTAAGTAATAAATACACTTTTAAAATTAATGATGATCTAACACAAACTGGTACAAACCACAATTATGTATTTAATAATTGTGTTAATTAGTAAAAAAAAAGTTTTTTTTTTTTTTTTTTTAAGAATCTGAGCAGAGTTGGGCTGTCCAATCAGGGGGGGCACTGCCCCCCCTTTAAAATCGCCAATGGGGGGAGGTAAGGGAGAAGGAGGGGGGAGGTGAGGGGGAGGGCAGGCGAGAGTGAGGAGAGAGAGTACCGCCCGTTCTAACGAACAGTGGATTGAGAGGAGAGGGGTGTGTGTGTGTGTGTTGGGGGGGGGGGGGGGTGTAAGAGGAAAATTGGGCGAGCGAGGGAGAGAGCGATCATCGTATGGGTCGGCGGGTAGGAGGCTGGCCAGGCCGTTTGAACTGCCAGACCTCCCGGCCCATTAGCTGTCCTAACGCAGGGAGGGAAGCCGAGCCGGTTTAATGTCGGCCATAACTCCTTTAGCATGCGGACCCACCAGCCTCCTGCCATTTAAACATGTCTGCTGGACCCATTAGAGACAAACCCCACCAGTCCGCCCTGTGTGTGTGTGTGTGTGTGTGTGTGTGTGTGTGTGTGTGTGTGTGTGTGAGAGAGAGAGAGAGTCCTATAGGAAATGGAGACCAATTAAAATGGGCTGTCCTGCCTTATTAGAGGAGTGTGTTTGTACAGGAGTGTCAGGATGAAAGAATAACAGCCAGCGGTGTCTAAAAGTGCTTCAATCAGCAACATGCTGACCTCTTTTCTCTCTCTCTCTCTCTCTCTCTCTCTCTCTCTCTCTCTCTCTCTCTCTCTCTCACACACACACACACACACACACACAAATCATTGTTCCCTAAGGGGCTTAAAAGGGGGGTGATAAAGAGAGGAACTGATAAGCAGGACATGTTGAGTAAAAGGTGTGAGGTGTGTGTGTGCGTGTGTGTGTGTGTGTGCGTGTGTGTGCGTGTGTGTGTGTGTGTGTGTGAGAGAGAGAGAGAGAGAGAGAGAGAGAGAGAGAGAGAGAACGAGAGAGAGAGAGAACGAGAGAGAGAAAGAGAAACAGAGGACAGAGAGGGGGGACTGCAAGATTAAAACTGGGCTCCCTACAGAGGATGATGATCAACCTTTTGGGGAGCGTTTGATGGAATGATCAGCACGCTATGCTCGCATTGTGATTGGTTGCTGTCTGTCTGCTTCCACTCCAACGCAAAGGAGTCCACTTAAACACCCTGACGGAAATATCTCCTGCCGTTAGTTTAGTACCCACTCGTGTCGAACATGCCCGACCAGAGACACATCCGTCTACTCCAGGCTGGCGAGATTGTGTGGCGTGTCCGTTTGCGCTCACGAGGCACGCTTGACCTTGAGCTGCTAAAGTACCCTAGCAGCAGTCAAATACAAGAGAGACCTCTGGGAATACTGTCTAATGGTCCTAAACACACACACACACACACACACACACACACACACACACACACACACACACACACACACACACTGTGCTAGTAGAAAACAAACATAATTATGTACAGTAGCCAAACACACACATTTTAAAAGCTCTAGGGAACACTTAATGAAGCACTTACTGCCCCTTGGCAAGAGTCTGTCCAGAGAGTGGAAGACGCCAGACATTGTGCTCTCCTCCTCCACAGGGTCTGGTCCCTCCACACGCCCTGGTCCCTCCACACGCCCTGGTCCCTCCACACGCCCTGGTCCCTCCACACGCCCTGGTCCCTCCACACGCCCTGGTCCCTCTACACGCCCTGGTCCCCCACCACAACCCCCCACACAGCCCTGGTCCCTCTACACGCCCTGTTCCCCCCCCAGGCCCTGGTCCCCCACCATGACCCCCCACACGCCCTGGTCCCTCTACACGCCCTGTTCCCCCCCCAGGCCCTGGTCCCCCACCATGACCCCCCACACGCCCTGGTCCCCCACCATGAACCCCCACACGCCCTGGTCCCCCACCACAACCCTCCACACACCCTGGTCCCTCTACACGCCCTGGTCCCCCACCATGACCCCCCACACGCCCTGGTCCCCCACCACAACCCTCCACACGCCCTGGTCCCCCACCACAACCCTCCACACGCCCTGGTCCCCCACCACAACCCCCCACACGCCCTGGTCCCCCACCACAACCCTCCACACGCCCTGGTCCCCCACCACAACCCCCCACACGCCCTGGTCCCCCACCACAACCCTCCACACGCCCTGGTCCCCCACCACAACCCCCCACACGCCCTGGTCCCCCACCACAACCCTCCACACGCCCTGGTCCCCCACCACAACCCCCCACACGCCCTGGTCCCCCACCACAACCCCCCACACGCCCTGGTCCCCCACCACAACCCTCCACACGCCCTGGTCCCCCACCACAACCCCCCACACGCCCTGGTCCCCCACCACAACCCCCCACACGCCCTGGTCCCCCACCATGACCCCCCACACACCCTGGTCCCTCTACACGCCCTGGTCCCCCACCACAACCCTCCACACGCCCTGGTCCCCCACCACAACCCTCCACACTCCCTGGTCCCCCACCATGACCCCCCACACGCCCTGGTCCCCCACCACAACCCCCCACACGCCCTGGTCCCCCACCATGACCCCCCACACGCCCTGGTCCCCCACCATGACCCCCCACACGCCCTGGTCCCCCACCATGACCCCCCACACGCCCTGGTCCCCCTCCATGACCCCCCACACGCCCTGGTCCCCCACCATGACCCCCACACGCCCTGGTCCCCCACCACAACCCCCCACACGCCCTGGTCCCTCCACACGCCCTGGTCCCCCACCACAACCCTCCACACGCCCTGGTCCCCCACCATGACCCCCCACACGCCCTGGTCCCCCACCACACGCCCTGGTCCCCCACCATGACCCCCCACACGCCCCTGGTCCCCCACCATGACCCCCCACACGCCCTGGTCCCCCTCCATGACCCCCCACACGCCCTGGTCCCCCACCATGACCCCCACACGCCCTGGTCCCCCACCACAACCCCCCACACCCCCTGGTCCCCCACCACAACCCTCCACACTCCCTGGTCCCTCCACACGCCCTGGTCCCCCACCACAACCCCCCCCACGCCCTGGTCCCCCCCCCACGCCCTGGTCCCCCACCACAACCCCCCCCACGCCCTGGTCCCCCCCCACGCCCTGGTCCCCCACCACAAGCCTCCACACGCCCTGGTCCCCCACCACAACCCTCCACACCCCCTGGTCCCCCACCACAACCCCCCCCCACGCCCTGGTCCCCCACCACAACCCTCCACACCCCCTGGTCCCCCACCACAACCCCCCACACCCCCTGGTCCCCCACCACAACCCCCCCCACGCCCTGGTCCCCCACCACAACCCCCCCCACAACCTGGTCCCCCACCACAACCCCCCCACGCACTGTTCCCCCCCCAGGCCCTGGTCCCCCACCACAACCCTCCACACGCCCTGGTCCAATGGGGTTGCAGAGGGTAGAGACCTTGGGGTCCTTGTGAGACCATCCTGATCTCCCGAGCACCTGCCAAGTATGTTTTAAAGTGCCTGTCCTTTTCCAGTTCCCAACGGAGAGTTCCCAGACGGTTAAGCAAAGCAAAGCAGGTTAGGCTAGGGATGGGGGGATTGAGTGAGGAAGGACTGGTCACAATAATCCACGTCAAAAAAGAAGACAGAAATGTGAGAGTTCAGCCGGGGACTCGCTGTTTTTCAAGGAATAAAAGAACATTTTTGGAGCAGAGCGCGGGTTCTACAATCAGTCTTTACTGGTTCCCCTCCAGACCTGCTCTGAAGGAGCCCATTGTTGTGTGGAGGTACTAGGGAGGTATTTCTGGCTGGTCTCTATCTCTCTCCGACAAAATGGAACCCCTGGCCGCCCAGGCTCAGCTGCTCACAAAGGGAGGATTCAGAGCGCGGGGTGCAGCTCGCTGCCTGGTCGACGGCCTGCGAGGGGAACCAGAGACGGGGGGGGGGAACCAGAGACGGGGGTGGGGGGCGCGGGGAACCAGAGAAGGCCACGGCGTAATGGAGCTCTATCTTATCTCATAAGGCCATCTTACACTGCACCTTGAGCTGGCAGAGCCGTTACGCAACACGCGCACGCGCACACACATACCTGTACATACACACATGTACGCATACACACGCACATATACACACCCCGCACGTACATGCACAAACACACACAAACACACACACACACACACACAATACCAAAGAATACCAAAGCTTCTTAAAGCAATAAAGAACAAAAGCCTTCACAGACATACCTTAAAATATCCAAACCTGAGAGAGCTCACGTGCTAAAACCTGTTATGGAGATGAGGACCGGTGCCCTCAGACGAGGACCAACGTCTCTTCCAATAGTTCCTGGAACACACAGATCACTGGCTTTTCGACAACATGCTTCTCTGAAGAAGACACGCTGTTGTTGAGATGTCAGTGATTTGTGTGCCCTAATACATTTTTAAGATGATCTGTGCGCTCCTGTACCCCTCCAGCGTATCCCTCGGATTCACACCGCCTGGTTGTGACTTTTTCCTCTCACACACACCCCTCGCCTCTACCCACTCTACCCACCCTACCAACCCTACCCACCCTACCCACTCTACCCACCCTACCAACCCTACCAACCCTACCCACCCTATCAACGCTACCAACCCTACCCACCCTACCCACCCTACCCACCCTACCAATCCTACCCACCCTACCTACCCTACCAACCCTACCCACCCTACCCACCCTACCAACCCTACCCACCCTACCTACCAACCCTACCAACCCTACCCACCCTACCCACCCTACCCACCATACCCACCCTACCCACCCTACCCACCCTACCAACCCTACCCACCCTACCCACTCTACCCACCCTACCCACCCTACCAACCCTACCCACCCTACCAACCCTACCCACCCTACCCACCCTACCAACCCTACCTACCCTACCAACCCTACCAACCCTACCCACCCTACCCACCCTACCCACCCTACCCACTCTACCCACCCTACCAACCCTACCTACCAACCCTACCCACCCTACCCACCCTACCAACCCTACCCACCCTACCCACCCTACCCACTCTACCCACCCTACCAACCCTACCTACCCACCCTACCCACCCTACCCACCCTACCTACCCTACCCACCCTACCCACCCTACCAACCCTACCCACCCTACCTACCCTACCAACCCTACCCACCCTACCTACCCTACCCACCCTACCCACCCTACCAACACTACCCACCCTACCCACCCTACCCACCCTACCAACCCTACCCACCATACCCACCCTACCAACCCTACCCACCCTACCCACCCTACCCACCCTACCAATCCTACCCACCCTACCCACCCTACCAACCCTACCCACCCTACCAACCCTACCCACCCTACCCACCCTACCAATCCTACCCACCCTACCCACCCTACCCACCATACCAATCCTACCCACCCTACCCACCCTACCCACCCTACCCACCCTACCTACCAACCCTACCCACCCTACCCACCCTACCCACCCTACCCACCCTACCAACCCTACCCACCCTACCCACCCTACCCTACCAACCCTACCCACCTACCCACCCTACCCACCCTACCAACCCTACCCACCCTACCCACCCTACCCACCCTACCAACCCTACCCACCCTACCAACCCTACCCACCCTACCAACCCTACCTACCAACCCTACCTACCAACCCTACCAACCCTACCCACCCTACCCACTCTACCCACCCTACCAACCCTACCCACCCTACCTACCCTACCAACCCTACCCACCCTACCTACCAACCCTACCCACCCTACCAACCCTACCAACCCTACCCACCCTACCCACCCTACCTACCAACCCTACCTACCAACCCTACCCACCCTACCAACCCTACCAACCCTACCCACTCTACCCACTCTACCCACTCTACCCACCCTACCCACCCTACCCACCCTACCCACCCTACCCACCCTACCAGCCCTACCCACCCTACCCACCCTACCAGCCCTACCCACCCTACCTACCAACCCTACCAACCCTACCCACCCTACCCACAGGGCCCCGGGGGCGGACGGGAGAGACGCTCTCTGTCCCCTGGCCCCGCCCCCTCTGGCCCCGCCCTGCTATTGTCTGCGTCCTGTTTGTCAGGTGTGTGTCTGAATCGCCGTCTCCCCGCAGCGCAACAGCGCCGTCGCGTGATCGGGGCAAATCGGGATGTAATTACCCCTTGTTTCAACGTGCTCGTCTGAGTCGGTGAGTCATGTCGCTCCCGGACGATTGCATCCCAGAATGCAAATGGTGAGAGGTCGCGACCCCCCTGATGAGTGAACAAAAGGACACGCGTGCAGCACAACACATTCGCGTGAGAGGTTGGAACCTCTTTCAGGGAAGGGTTGTAAAAGCCTCTGGCATCCGAGTGTGAGTGAGCGCGGCCCTAGCAGGTCGGGAAGCAGGGGAGGGGTGTGTCTGAGGCATGTTTAGGTGGCAGAGCCCCAATGATCTCCAGTAAAGAGAGAGGGGGGGGGGGGGGGGGGGGTTCTGGGCAACATCAGTGCAGACAGGGTGATATTCAATAAGGACAAAAATACAGCAAATGGAGCCAGAGACCCTCTAGAGCAGGGGTGTCAAACTCAAATACACAGTGGGCCAAAATTTAAAACTTGAACAAAGTCGCGGGCCAACATTGAACAAATGAATATTTTAATATGGACCCAAACAAGTTTTGCTTTAACATTGAATATGGAACAAGCAACGCTTATTACCATACAATATATAACTTAATAGTGCAGACATGCAAAATCGAATTTCAAATAAAAAACACATCAATGTTATTCATTTATAAAATAAAATTTAAATAAAAATCGTATGCCTCTTTTCTATTTGCAGCCTTCTGATTTAAATATCAAAATAAACTTTTTTCACAGGCTATTACATTTAAAAATAAAATAACAATAATAAATTAATCATGTCCAGGTCCTTGTACTTGTCGTGGTGTTTCGTTTCATAGTGTCGTCTAATGTTGTACTCCTTAGTTATAGCCACGTTGGCTCCACAAACAAGGCAAACAGGTCTATCTTTTACATATGTAAACAGATATTCTGCCTCCCACCTGTCCAGAAAGCTTCTGTTTTCTGCCTTTCTTTTCGCCATTTTAAAGAAGGGGTAACACGGTTACAGTTGTAGTATGAGATTGCTATGACTACTGTCACAGAAGAGAGGGCGTTTCTGGGTCCTGTCTTGATTGACGCGCCAAAACCACAGCAGAGCATTATGGGATTTGTAGTATTAGCGGTGAATGCGCTGTATAATACTGGCGGGCCAGCTCTAGTAGTCATTTGGTATTGCCTCGCGGGCCAAATATAATTACACTGCGGGCCAAATTTGGCCCGCGGGCCAGAGTTTGACACCCATGCTCTAGAGAGTGTGTATTGGGAATGTGTGTTTGTGTGTGTGTAGTTTACTATGATTTGTGTGTGTGTGTGTGTGTGTGTGTGTGTAGGCCCAGGGGGCTGAGGAGACACTAAGACTATACAGAGAAGATAGAAAGCGTGTTGGCGGCCAAATCACAGCCTTTACCCGTAACCTCCCCTGGTGTTAGTGTGATTTTCTGTGTGCTTACTATACATCACTACTAAGTATTTGTGTGTGTATGTAAGATATATGCATGTGTGTATGTACTGTATGTGCATGTAAGGATATTGTGTACATCCTAGAAATGTGCTTGAAATGTGACATATGTTAAACCACCCAACAGCATGACCAATTTAGGCCCCTGCAATGTATACTGACAATGCGGACCTAAACAGAGAATTCAAATGTGTGTGTGTGTGTGTGTGTGTGTGTGTGTAGGCCCAGGGGGCTGAGAAGACACTAAGACTATACAGAGGAGAGAGAAAGCAGTGCTGCCCACCAAATCACAGCCATAACAAGACAGATGGCAAACGGAGAGAGAGAGAGAGAGAGAGAGAGAGAGGGAGAGAGAGAAACAAAGACAAATCTTATTTTCCTGCCATTTCCTGCCTGTTTCCTTCTGTCTATTTTTTTGTGAAGCACTCCATCACGTTCTCTGTTGTAAAGCACTTTGAGATGCATTTATTTGTATGAAAGGAGCTATACAAATACAGTTTATTATTAGTATTATTATTGGTTTTATTATTATTATTATTATTATCATTATTATTGTTAAAGAAGAGGAAGATAGATTATTGGGGTGCAGGATGGAGAGAAAGAGAGGGTAGAGATGCTGCTCTCAGCAGAAGTTTAACACATGGGCACTTTGGCTGAGGAGAGAGACTAAATGTACCAGTCAGCAAAATAGATTCTCAGGCCGAGGGGAGAGCAAGAGTGATTAGAGAGAGAGGGGGGGGGGAGAGCGTGTGTGTGTGTACATGTGTGCATGTGTGTGTGTGTACACAGGTGCGCGAGAGAGAACCAGAACAGAGTGTGTGTGTGTGTGTGTGTGTATGTGCGTGTGTCTGTATGTGCATGTGTGTGTGTGTGTGTGTGTGTGTGTGTGCGTGCGTGCGTGTGTGTGTGTGTGTGTGAGAGAAAGAACCAGAACAGAGAGGGCTCAGTCTGGCCGGCAGCAGGCCGCTGTCTGGAGGTGGGAACCGTAAGAAGCCGGTCCGTCTGGCCAGGGTCCTTCAGCTGGCCTAGATCTGACTCCACTGTGTGCCAGACAGAAAAGAGTCACTCACACACACACACACACACACACGCACACACACACACACACTCCTCTCCCTTCAGCGCTTTCTCAGGAAACATGGGAGGGGGTGGTCAGCCAGGGCCCGGCCTCTCCCCTCAGATGAAGTGCTAATTGAGCTCACAGCCTCACAGTGGACTACTTTCAGGAACAGCCATTCGCTTTTCTTTCAAACTCCCTTCAAAGGCTTCCTGAAGCCATATTTTAAATGGAGTGTGTGTGTTGTCAGAGCGCTGGAGGGTGACAGCGAGTTGAAAGGTTACGCAACAGGCTTTGGGGGTTCTGGGAGCCGTGGAGGTTTTACAGAGGATACGTTTTGTTTTTTTTAAATCGCTGAGCGAACTTTTCCTAAAGCTCCGTATTGAACTACGGTTAAATGACTGCATGAGAGCCCTGCGTTGTTCCTTGTGTAGCTCTCTCACCCCAGACGGAGGCTCTGAGGGACAACATTACTGCAGTTTGGTCTGAGGGACGCCCGCGACCGGCCAACTCCACAGTTGTTTTCAAATGAAAAAGAACAGTTGTAGCTCGTTTGAAAAACTGCTGCAAAGGTAAGCTCTGCTTCAAACAATGAACAGGCCCAAAACAAGGCCTGGTTTTCACCAACTGATTAAGGACACCGTTTCAACTGACAGTCTGTGTGCTTTAAAAAGAAAAACACAAAAAAAACACCCATGTTTATAGTGTGTCTTTACATAGACGGTGTATTAAAAGCCTGTCTCTGTGCTGCCTCTGTTTATAGCTTTGTGATGTGTTTTTGCAGATGGATGAAGGCTGACCCGTGGACCAGGTCTGGAGGCGGGGCTCTCAGCCTGGGTGGCTCGGGGTTTGACGGCCCCGACGCGCCACGGTTTAGACGGGCGCACAACGCCATGGCACGCAGGGGCCGCCGGATCCGATTTCACCATCTATCTCATCCCCTCTCTCATACTCTCTCCCCGTACCTCCCCTCCCCTCCCTCCAGCGTTCTCATCCCCTCCTCTCAATCATCCCCTCACTCCGTACCTTCCTATCTCCCCCTCTCTCTCTCCCTCCCTCCCTCCCTACTTCCTCATCCCTCTGTATCCACAACCTTTACCCGTTGGCGAGCAGCCCCTCCTCACCACCCCCCCCCCCTCTCTCTCTCTCTCTGCTCTCCTTTTGACCCACATTCAGAATCAAAGGCTGTCTGATCTAGGAACTGTAAACACACCAGGCGGCCGGGCAGCTGACTCTCATCCAGACGGGGCTGACGGGAGATGGAGAGAGAGCGATTGAGCAGATAAAACAGGAGGGGATCTTGTATCGGGGCCCGTTAGAAGCCCGGGCTTCGCCAGACGCCACGGGCGGGCTCGTCGTCACGAGCGGCATGTCTCTTGAGACTGACTCTTGGCGCCGCGGCGAGCGCGCACGTGAGGGAGGCACCCGGCGGTTTTACTCGGAACAAGGTCAGCTCCCCCCGACCGCGGAAGGCCGGCTCTCGTTTTATGAGCCGCGCCGAAGGAGAGAGCGTGATGAATAAGTGCGCCGCACGAGTATGAGACTGATAACGGATTCTTTAAACTCTCGCTCTCTCTCGTTCCCGCCCGCCCTCTCGCTCCCGACGGCTCTGCGCTTTCTCCTCCGCACTCCGGGGGAAATCGGGGGCCTAGCGGTGTAGATCTCTGGATTAGGCAGGAATGCGCCCCTCACATGGGGGGGCTTCAGCGCCACTTTTCTTTTCCAAAGCTTCTATCAATAGCCGCCTGTCACTGACCCCGCGCCTCAAAACAAACCGTCCGCTGCTTAGTCCAGGATTATCGGACCTCTGCTACTGTATCACTGCATTTAGCAACACCCCCCCAAACTGGCTTGGCCAAAAAAAAGTTTGTACAAGTGTGAACCGGTTGAGTTGAATAAACTCACTCCGCTAGTATAAATAACGTCCGGCTGAGTCATCGAATAGCTAGCCTTTCAGTAGCGGAGTATCGCTACAGGGCTCGGTGTAGAGATCAGAGTGGTGTGTGCTGGAGGTGGGATTACAGTGTTGTTGTTGTCCTGGTTTAGGATCCGCATGGCCTGTGGGTAGAAGCTCCTCCCAAGCCTCTCTGAGTTGGCTTTGTGGATGCGGTACCTTCTCCTCCGACCGTAGCAGAGAAGAATCCATGATCCAGGTGAGTGGGTTCTCCTGGCTTTGGTCTTGCACCTGCCTGGTGTAGAGGTCCTGGAGGTGTGGGAGAGCTCCTCCCATGATCCTCTGGATCCTGCGTGGTGCTGCTCCCATACCAGGCGGAGATGTTCCCAGCCAGGATGCTCCCTATGCAGGTATAGAGACTCTGTAATCTGGGACGTCTGAGGTGATATACTGTCTCTGCCTTGACTTCCTCACCACAGTGTCTGCTTGTTGTTCATGTGAGGTCCCTGGTGATCTGGAGTCCGAGATAAGATAAGACAAGATAAGATCTTAGACTTTATTAATCCCCAGGGGGTGGAATTCTGGTGTTACAGCAGCAGAGTGACACTGAACAGAGAATCAAGTCATAGCAGGGTATAATCATAATAAACAAGTGAAGAAAATAATACAAATACAAAAACAAGTCAATAAAGTAACAAAGTGGCAATCGTGACAACCCCGACACTGTCTGTGTGGGAACTTGAGAGGCCGGCCCATCGGAGGGTCAAGGTGGTGTCCCGGGGCCCTCATCAGTCAGAGCTCTGTGACGGCGCCCCCCCCCGGGGGCGTCTCAACTCGCCGCGTTGACCCCGCTGCTCCGAAACCCATTAGGAGCTTAGGCCCAGTCGGATAGGAGAGCGGCGCCGACAGCCTTTTACCCGGCCGAGTCGACTGCTTCCTCATTCTCGCCCCGTCTGATAAACAACCTTTCTGTCAGAGTCCCAGGGAGGAGCGGAGTTCACGCAACCACTCAGAACGCTCTCCTAGTTACGAGGCGGTCTCCGCATACTTCTCTCTCTCATTAACCAGGCTTTATCCCCTGCGAGTACAAAGCGAGTTGCCAGAACGAAATTCTCTGTCGTCTTTCGGAGGAGTTGAAGGGTGAGTGATCGGCCTGTGGCCTCCATCAAAGGACCTGCTTTAACGACCCCCAAAGACGGACGACATAGAGAGCATTAGGGGGGGCGCGTGTGCAGCCATGCGGCTAGGAAAGGTAACGAGGTCGTCGTGAGTGAGGTGGTGACATCACCGGATACTGTTGTGTTATCGGTGAGTTGTAAAGAACGGCTGTTAAACCGCGACAGGCTGTACTTCAGACCGGTCAGAACGTGACCGTCCGCGCCATAAAGTCTTTCAGTCCTCTGTGGGGAACGGCTTCAGTGCGGTCACACACACACGTGTGCAAACGCACACACACACACATGTGCACGTGTGCAAACGCACACATGTGCACGTGTGCAAATGCACACAAACACATGTGCACGTGCGCAAATGCACACACACATGTGCACGTGCACAAATGCACACACACACGTGCACATGCGCAAACGCACACACACACACACACATGTTCTACATGATCTACGATCTATGATCTACCGCAGAGATCACAGGCGCTCTCTGTGTTTGTAGGCTATAAGTACGCCACTCACTCCCATCTCCATAGGGGCTGATGCGCAGGGCGTGTGTGTGTGTGTGTGTGTGTGTGTGTGTGTGGGCGGTGGGGCTGGAGTTTACACGAGCACGTGCCTCCCAGCCGGGGCTGACCTTGCTCCTCTGGTACGCACGTGGCGCTAATCTGGAGGGGCGGAGACTCGCCGTTAGGGCCCACGCCGTCTCCACGTGAACGCCTTGCCTTGGCCCTGCGTCCGCCCGACAGCACGGAGACTTGGGGGACGGAGACGGGGGGACGGAGGCCCCAGAAGACAGGGGGACGGAGGCGTGGAGAGTCGCGTTACCGGCCGCCGCCGAGGAGACGGTCGGATCGGTCGGGAACGACCGCGGTCGGGTCAGAACCGGCAGGACGACTTCACGGAACGGCTCCGGCTTTGATCCGCGCCGCGAGAGGTTTAAGTAACTTGTGGCTGACGTGTGTGTGTGTGTGTGTTCCCCACACACTCAACACAAGAGAATCCTCTTTTATGTGGAACATGAGGGCCAAACTAAGGGCCTTTGAAACATAAAATGTTATAAATGAACGTACTAATGACCTCACTTTATTCTTCCTGATAACTCTTACAACGTGAGAGGTGACTTCTTGACGTACGGTGCTACAGCGTTCTTTGGCCGTTCCACGCATCCCAGGTTGATGAATGGGGCAGATAATGAGTGATAAACGCCCGGGTTCACCAGGCTAAGGGAAACCACGTGTGCTTCCTCTCTGCCCGGCTCTCTGAGAGAGAGGAGGGAGCAGAAAAAACGTGTGTGTTAGCAGAAGCACAAAGGGCTCTTTGTCACCCGTACCACCGCAGGTGAATGACATCATCCCTTCTCTCTGTGACTGTGGTGAATTGGGATTAAGCGGTCCGGTGTGTGTGTGTGTGTGTGTGTGTGTGTGTGTGTGTGTGTGTGTGTGCTGGTATCAGCTTTCTTATGAGATAAAGGAAAATCTCACATATTACAGTATCTGTCACCTTACCATGTTATGACCTACCATAACCCTTTCCACCATAACATATATATATATATATATATATATATATATATATATATATATATATATATCAGGTTGATACTAGGGAGAGCACACCACACACATATGACCTCACACATGTCAATCACAGGCCTCAGCACCAGGGGTGAGGCTGGGTTACACACTGCAACCTTTCCCCACACAGATAACAGAACAGTGTTCTCACAATATCACCAGGACGCTAAACATACACACACGCATGCTGTTCACACACATGGAAGCGCTGGAGTTAAGTAGCATGTTAGCTCAAACACAAAGACAGATGAGTGAGAGAGTTTTGTGGGTAACTGCGGAGGCGTGAAGGGATTGGGTTACCTCCAGCGACAACAAGCCAGTGTCTGCGTGTTTAAACCTCTCTCTTTGTCCCCCAACCCCCTCCCATGGGATACATTTTCATCAATGCAAATGTTTGCTTTGCTCGGTTTCTTTCATTGTTCTGACTGTCTTTGAATGCACATGTGGCTGGCCCTTTTTAACCCCACTGATGACAAACAGCTGTCTGTCCTCTCCCCAGCCCTCTAAAAGCCCCCCCATAGCAGCCGGGGGTGGGGTGGGTGAGGGGGGCTTACAGATACCACATCAAAGATCTAAAGACAGCCTGGATGGAGTGGTGTTTTGGGTTGCGCTCTTGAGTTGACATGGTGAAAGAGCACTTAGGTGAAGATCTGTTTCCAAACGCTGCTGGAAAGTAAGACCGCCGCCACTTCAATGGGCCGTGGGGCTGGTTGAGAGGAGCCGTTCTCCTGAGGAGACAGAAACTCTGCCTCGCGCCCGACTCCCTTACAACTACTCCCTCTCTCTCTCTCTCTCTCTCCCTCTCTCTCTCTCTCTCTCTCTCTCCTTCTCTCTCTCCCTTTCTCTCTCTCGGCTCTGCTCGTGGTTTGACAGCTGTGGACGTTCCAGCATGTTCCATTCCCTCGTAGACAGGACACAGCCCCTATCCCCAGGTAGCACAGAGTACTTTACACTGTAAACATGTGCAGGATGCACGAGATGAACGTACGCACACTGCCATAATGGGCCCAATGTCCCCCCCCCCCCCCAGGGTTGACAGGTGAGCCATGTACCGTGAGCTATATCACAGGCTAAATAAAATATTCATACAGTATAATGATGATTAATCACCTCATGATTTAACACGATAGCGGTATATTACAGGAAGTAAGATTATAATTTTGGTATCTATAACTGTCTCAGTATCAATATGCAGCATGACAGAGCAGTGCAGGTATGAGAGAGCAGCGAAGTCTGTGTCTGTTGACGCCAGCAGCGAGCGGTTCAACTTGACCCGCCGGCCGCAGCTGGCTGATAGCCCGACCTGCAAGCATCCCACAATGCACCCCGGGATCAGATTAGAGTCACCTGCTTGGCGCCAGGTGAACGAAGACTTTCGGAGTTGTCGTTTTTTTTTGTCTTGTGAGATTATCGCAGGTGATATACAGTAGGTACAGTACGACTTGAAACCGTATCGGTCTCTAATGTGCTGTAGGTCAAGACTGTGAGGTACGGAGACGGAGACAGATCCGGGCGGTCCGGGCGGTAAGTTGACAAGGACAAAAACAGAAACGGGCTTATTGTAGTCTACCAGACAGCAGAAAGATGTGAGGGAAGGATAGGAACCAGAGAGCCGGGGGAGGGAGGGGAGCCACTCCAACACATCCTGGCCGCTGACAGAAGTGTCAGAGGACAACTAGCGCGTTTATAAACAGTGATGTCATTTTTGTGTGTGTGTAGGGTGGGGGGGGGGGGGGGGGGGGGGGTGCAGCCCGAAAGCAGCACCCTCTGGGGTTTCATTGTTCTAAAAACCTGATTGTAATCCTGGCTCTGTACATAGACTAGGTCGGTGTTCATTGTGATGTTATCTACTCTATGTCAAGGTGACCCACGGCCGAGACTGCTAAAAGCAGTTTATGAGGCACAATGAGAGGCTCTATTTTTGAAGCGGAATATTTTGTATTTATATAACTCATGTCACACTGTGCTGAGCGAATGACTCCAGACTAATGCTGTTGCAGGGCATCCTGAGACAAAAACTTAAAACAGCTGTTACTGGGGGGCTGGAAATAGACTAGTCAGTCACAAAGGTACGTTGGCAAACACTCTCCCCGCAGTCAACAGCCAGGCCTAAGAATAGCAACACTGCCTTCTCTCCTATGTGCTCCAGAGGTGCTGAATGCATCACATTCTGTCTACTCCAGCAGCCTAGCTGACTACAGAGACGACCAACCTGGCAACCCGCTGAGCCAATATGGCAGTGAGTAGGGAACAGTATGCTCCCGTCCAGCACCTGACCGCAGCCCCGGCCTTGGCCATGAGAACGCTATATTACACCAGTAATGATGGATGCTAAAATCTGCGGTCTCTGTGAGGCTTTGGTGTTCTCTGAGAGGGAACAGGCTGCAACAGACAGACTAGGGTCAATATTTAGGTTGGCCGCGTCCCCCCCGGTCACCCGGTAAGACATCTCCGTCGCCGCTAGGAGCTAATTGTGGGATTACTCCCAGGGAGGCTGGAGGAGGTGAGGCAAGGTATGGCCATCCAGGGGAGCCATCAGTTCCCTCCCCACACACACAAACACACACACACACTCAGATGCGCACTCTCAGACACACACACTTACAATTACACACACACACACACACACATAAACACACACACACACTCAGACACACACACACACACACTCTCCGATGCGCACTCTCAAGACACACACTCTCTCTCTCTCACACACACACACACACACACACTCAGACACACACACACACACACACACACTCAGACACACACACACACACACTCTCAGATGCGCACTCTCAGACACACACACTTACAGTTACACACACAAACACACACACTCAGACACACACTCTTCGATGCACTCTCAAGACACACACTCTCTCTCACACACACACACGCACACACACACACGCACACACACACACGCACACACACACTCAGACACACACACACACACACACACATACACTCTCAGACACACTCAGACACACACACTCTCAGACCCACACACACACACACACACACACACACACACACACACACACACACTCAAGCACACTCAAGTTGTGGTACTGTATGAACATGGCTGACAGCAGACAAGAAAGACTCAGACAGACAAGCTGATAGAGTAGACAGACAGACAGACAGACAGACAGACAGACAGACAGACAGACAGACAGACAGACAGACAGACAGACAGACAGACAGACAGACAGAGCCCTTCCTGGTCTGCAGACGCTGTGCCTCACAGGGAGTAGAGATCCTCTCACGTGAGTCACACACTAATAGAGTGAAAGTCAACTTACACACTCATCCTATCCACCTACTTCATTACATCAAAATGGAGGAACACACAGATATGAAGTTGGATACTGGAAGTTATACCAGATGGGAAGCAGCTGGCAGGCCTATGTTCTTAGGCCAGGCTCAGGTTCTTAGGCCAGGCTCAGGTTCTTAGGCCAGACTCAGGTTCTTAGGCTGATATGTTGCTGCAGACGTTTTCATGAAAAAGCATGAGGGTAATATTGTACAATAGTTACACAGGACTCTGGCCATGTCTGGGTTTGATTCCCTGGAGGGCAGCGCACGCTACATCTGCATAGCTGGAGGTGGACTGTTTTCATTACAACATGAACCCTCAACCTAAACAGACATATCTGTAACCACACACAAACACACACACACACACACACACGTCACCTCCGCAGTCTGATGGCGATGGCAAGTGGACACAGAACACGTAGACATTGACAGATTCCTGTTCTACAGACTCACGGAGGGAGTAGGCCCGAGTCCTCTTTGCTGAGTCAGCATCTGAGGAACACGAACCCAGAACGCTAGCACGTACACACACACACACACACACACACGCACACACACACGACCACTCCTCCCACGTGTAGTTTAATGAAGCCTCTCAATAAAGACAGACATGCCTGTTATACAAGCGTTACATAAACAGATACTTACGACGACCAATGAGGCGTGAGGACGCGCAACTGTCATGTTTTGCCTGATTGTGAGTAATGACAAAACACGCTGTAGGCCTTTCATATATCAGACGTGCAAACAAACAGAGGTTTTAAAGATATAAACAGAGAACTTATAAATACTGTATGACAAACGCAACCTGAAAGGCTTAGCGACAGTGATGAATGAGACCGCGAGGGTTGGAGTAGCGGATAAAATCACCCCCCAACCACCATCACCACCACCACCACCACCCCCCCCCCCCCCTTGCCCACGCGGACCCCTGCCCCCCCCCACCCCGGTACACAGCCCTCCCTGTGTTCTCTGATTAACAGAGTGGTCTGCGGTCGGCAGCGGCCTCTCGTATTTCAGTAATAAACTTCATCAGGAGGCCAATCAGGCGACCTCACGCGCCGCGGCGGGAGTAAAATAACACCGCAACCGCCACCGAGCGGCCTGCTCCCGGGGGACGGCCAGACAGGAAGCGCTTTAATCAGGGCTTCCTGCGCCACTCGCTGCGCGAGCCTTGTTTTGTCTGAGAGGGGGAGAGTAATGCGCTGAGCAGCTGCTGCCGGGGGGCGAGGGGTGCAGCTGGAGGCTCGGGGTCGGGGGACAAAGAGGCGATGCATTAGGACTGAGAGAGAGAGAGAGGGGGGGGGGGGGGGCAGGCCCAGGCAATGGCAGCAGCATAGTAGCAACTTCTGAGAGCTCTTCAGGGGTCATATCAGTATGTACCCCCCTCCGCCATTTATCTCTATAAAGTGCATTTATTTACAAAACAACAACAACAAAAACAGTTTGATTTGATTTAATTTGTCAAGACCCACACGGGATTGATCCCCGTCGTGGTGACTTGAAGCTACATTGTAACTGTCACATCCTCTTCCTCCCTGACTGCCAACCAACAGCTTTATGAATTATGGACGTGTTGATTCACAAGATGAAACCCAACTGGACAAAAGACACATTAGGGACTGAGCTCTTTAACAGCCAAACCAGAGTCCATAAACCAGTTTTCACACCCACTCAGACAATGAACAGTTTGAACAGTAAAGGAACACTTCTGGATTGCAGTGTGTCACCTTAAGAAAGACACAACCTATTCAGTGCTAGTCAGGCATTGATATCAGTATAAACCATCAAGAGCTGTGTTCCTACCAGTAGTACAACACAGTATGATATAAGACATGAGGAGGGACAGTTTACTGATGCTTAGATAGGGCTGAATCCACTACAGGAAGGCCACTGTTCAGCTCTCTGAGGGAGGACTGATACCAGCCCTCAGTCTCGCACCCAGAGAGGTGCTTATCTTATCTTGTGATGGTGGAGGTCACGTTCTTTGTCATGCCTCGTCCTCTCTTTCTGTCTCTCTGCCTCTCCCTCTCTCTGTCTCTCTTTCTCTATCCCTTTCTTCCTCTTTCTCTCTGGCTTGTGGGTGAGTCACAGTTGATAGTGTGAAGGTTGTCCACACATTTTTGGACAATGCACTGTATTGTACGTAACAGTGGTAGTACCTGTAGAATGTCAACAAAAGAACAGCACATGCCTGAATGTGCGTCCTGGGTCTGATATCACATATTTCACATAATGACCGTACAGACATACCCAGCCAGACGTAGAATGACATGGTATGGAGCTTTGTCCCATGGTCAGTTTAAACAATGTCAAGGGTTGAATGATGCACTATCACAAGAGCATAATAGTCAATAGACAGACATGAACTTTAGTAATCCCCCATGTGAGGAAAAGTCTTGCATATCAGTTTTTTTCTTTTTTTTTTCCCCAAGCCACCCCCCCTTCCACTCTCTCTCTCTCTCCCTCTCTCTCTCTCTGATTTATTTACTCTCATTTTCTTGTTCATATCAAAGCAATATGTGACCTTTGATTTTCTCAGAAAAGCACCCGGGGTGGAATTCTGCGATTTCTCAGTATCCTAAATATCAGACCGGCATATCTTACTGTTGACAGAAAACAGGTCGTCCATGCAGGCCTCGCTTACCTCCTCCTCTAACCTCTGCCCTACCTGGCGCTGCCTCACGTAGTCCCTCGGTCACCCGTGTCATAGCACCCCCGGCCCCCGGCGACATAGCGGCCAGACAGACGAACTTGACAATCTCTCTGGGAAAGTGGGTCAAACCGTCTCTTGCGAGCGCTACCATCACACTCACCGTGGTTCAGTTCAGACAGATGCTAGTCTCATCACACTCATTAGATACGGTGTCTCTCTTTCTTTCTGGTCTCCCCCCCTTCTGCGCCTTGTGTTATGATCTGTCTCTTATCTTCCTCCTCACCGCATAAAAAACAACGATCACAACGCTTAATCAGCCCAAAACAGATACAGATGTTTATGTCTCTGCTGGGAGGGTGAACTAGCGTGCTCTCTTGGTGTTGGGGGGGGGGTCATATTTTGGACGGACCAGGGGGAGAGCAGAGGGGCTTCCCCCGACGTCTTTCTCACGGCGGTCATATCCAGAGCCTGGCGGATCATCTTACGGCTGAACCGTATCTGAGCAGGAGCACGATGTGCGCTGCGTGTCATCTATACCGGCACGGTCAACACTCAATAGGGCGCAGTTGTGTTTTACAGACGCAGAACAATGGTAGGCAGAGTGACAGCCCGTGGGTATGGGTCACATCACACGCACATTGCTGTTAGTGCAGATTTGGATTACTTATTGACAGAATGCAATAGAATAACTTCAAAAGTTATAGTGTTCATGGCTGCAGGTGGTGGACTTGACTTCTAGTGAAAACGAGAAGGGATCCTCGTCTACATTTGTGGCGTTTATTTAACCGTTAACAGGTTAACAGGTCACGTCTAGGCTTACTGTGGTCAACCCTTTATGGAAAAAGCTCTTCTCCCTTTGCTGATGGAAACCGAGGAAACGACCTCTTTAAAATTCAAGATAATAAAACCTAACAACCATAGCCTATGACTTCATATAATTACCCTTTAATGGAAAAACAATGCCTTTAGTAAGAATTGTGTTCTCAAATAAATTGTAATTCAGGATAATTATTGCTGTGTTTATGGTGATTCTTTAGGGTCCTCTAAAAATGCTCCTTCAGCCCAAGGGATACTATCGAGGAATCCACCATGTTGCTGGCAAGCTGACAATCCTTGTTATTGCAGCGGAGAGGGATTCTCAGAATGCAGATTTTCCAAGGAATGTTTCCATTTTAGCTCTGGCAGACCTTATCACCCCTCGGTTACCAAAAACAATATTACTCTGGTTGCTACTTCTTGACATATTGAACTACTGTTTTATTTCTCCGGTAGCCTACTGTAGCATGACTGCTATTACACGACTGGTAAAATGTATGACAGCGTTTTGTGTTCTGCGTTAGCTCTCTTATCTGCTCACTCCCCGCTCTCTGTCTCCTGTAACCCTTGCGAGAACCAGCAGACTCGTCTAAGGAGGCATTCAGACAGGAGAGACAAAGCAGACATTGTCAGGATCTGTCCTAGATACACCTTGCTGAGTGAGACTCTGAACAAGAGGCTTACTGGACGGGAGCCAGGAGGAGGCCCAGATCCCCGAGCCCTGAGCATAGACACAACAAGGCGAGCCAGGTATGGGGCTGCGTCTGATTGGAGAGCAGACAGCGAGGGTCTCTCTCTAGCCTGGTACAGAGGTTATGAAGTGCATGGCTCTGGGCACTGGCAGGTGTTACTCGTTGATTGCTGGAAACATCATTATTATTATTATTATTATTATTATTTGTTGTGGTAGTAGTAGTAGCAGCAGTAGTAGTAATAGTAGTAGCAGTAGTAGTAGTAGTAGTAGTAGTAATAGTAGTAGTAGTAGTAGTAGTAGTAGTAGTAATGTGGGTCTTTCACAAACGTAATCTCCAAGAGAAGAAGGGTTGGTGCAGTATAGCAGTAACTTGACACGCCAGATGTTTTGCTTCCATCACCATCTGGGAACTCTCCATTGGAAACTGGTTGCAGAAGGGCAGGCACTTTCAAAAATACTTGGTAGGTGATTGGATGAACCATCTGTCTATCACCGTCTATCACGCACCAACTTCAACCGCTCCCCACTGTCGTCACCTAAGTCCGCCCAGAGTAGCTGTTTGTATTTCCTCATAGAACGCTGATCGGCTAGATCGCTTTCTGATCGGGCCCAAACAGATCTCTGTAGAGAGTGTCCCGACTTGATTTGCGAGAGAAACGGAATGTGAGCTGGCGAGATCAGGAAGATCTCACGAGGCTAGGATAGTAGCCTAGGCCCTTGGCCACCCTCAAATATTTTCCCTGCCGATATTAAACTTGTGACGGTTGCTATCATGCCTGAGGGGTTAAGGCAGACAGTGAAAGTGTTTTTATAGGAATCCTCCGCGAGGGAAGAACAATATTATCCCATCTGCCCATGACAGGACTGAGCTCCTCACCCCACTGTGGGATGAACTACTGCACTGGGCTTGGGCTGTTTGATGTTGCTGTGTGTGTGTGTGTGTGTGTGTGTGTGCGTGCGGAGTGTTATTATTGAAGGATCAATTATGTAACGTAGGTGTTGCAGCGCTCCGTCGAGGCTTGCTGTGTGTGTAGACGGATAAAAGGGGGCGGGGCTCTGGCTCCATCTCTGTTTTGCTCCCGTGGGCCTCAGAGGTGCGGCGGTCGCCAAGGAGCGACTTCTGGAATGGCGTCAGCCGAGGCGCGGCGAGAGAAAGGTGTGAGGATGATTAGCGGAGGGAGGGAGGGAAAGGGCGAGGAGGGGACTGAGTGAGTAACGCGGTGAGTAACGCTGTCTGAACAACACAGCGTATCCACGACCCCGGGATACGCTCACACGCGACGGGCGGGTTGTGGGGGGGGGGGGGGGGGGGCGCGCAGGAGCCGGTGACCTGGGCGGGGGGGGGGCGGGGGCGCAGGAGCCGGTGACCTGGGCGGGGGGGGGGCGGGGGCACAGGAGCAGGTGACCTGGGCGGGGGGGCGGGGCACAGGTGTCAGCTGTAATAAACGAGTGGACGATGACGTTGTTCCAGGGCTCTGTGGTGCTGCGGTGAGCAGAAAGCTTCAGGGCGGGTGAGGTCACGTACGCACGCAACAGCGGCCGCCCAAACTGCTGACCGACACCGTCCGTTATCAGTCCTCCGCCCGCCCACACACACACACACACATATACACACACACACACACACACATATATACACAGACACATATACACACACACACACCTGGACAAACACGCACACATAGGCAGACGTGGCAGGCACACACACACACACACACACACACACACACACACACACACACACACACACACACACACACACATGCAGCACACACACAAACCCTTTGAGGTCAGGGCTTCATTCCACATAAAGATATGGACTGGTATCAATATGCATAGATATAGTAAGCCTATATAGATGTCTATAGATATAGCTGCTCTATATAGATATAGATATACTAGTAGGCCTAAATAGATACATGGGGTAAATTGTAGGCTACACGTCATAGGGTCAGTTGTGACGCAAACACACCCAATGTTACATAATCTTCCTCTCTAAAGCAAAGAGAGACAAACAAAATCTCTAGAGACACAAACAACCCCCCCCCCCCACACACACACAGTCAAATGGGTTTGTTTCATACATTGTGTGTGTGTGTGTGTGTGTGTGTGTGTGTGTGTGTGTGTGTGTGTGTGTGTGTGTGTGTGTGTGTATGTGTTCAGTCTATAAAGGTGCTAGAGATCTCAGCTAAGATCTCAGATTCTCAATTACAGGCCTAGAAATATTTCAGCAACCCGATACGGGTTAGGCCTCATGCCTGACGAGAATCATTGACCTCATATAAGCAGGCTAATTACTGTCCAATCAGAAAGGATCATTAAACTACAGCAGAACCCTGTGGAGCGGAAGGAAGTAGCTACGTGAAGATTGAGAACACGTCCTCGGAGCAAAGGGACGACAGGTTTGGGATGACGCTAACACAAGTGGCTGAGATCACGGCTGAAATCAAAAGTCACGTAAAGTCACTGGGCGTCGCCACTAACGAGAAGCGTCTGGTCCCACGGGTAACTCTTTAGAAAACAAACAAGAAAGACATGAGAGACGGAGAAGAAAAGAGAGAAGAGGATGAGAAGACGCAGGCCACACGGAGGGGATTAGAGCCGCACGCTGTGTGGGGCTTAAGTTCCGGTCTCAGCTGTGCAACAACGGTCACCGGGAAGCAGAGAGAAACACATAATTTGAGCATGAGGACGCCGCCTTCCCGCTTTGATGTTGGACAGCGGAGCAGTAGTCTGGAAGTGGATCAGGGTTTTTATATAACTGACTCACATCGTTACACAGGACAGAAGAGACAGGGGGGAGGAGAGACGGGGGCGGGGGGTTGATACTGTGGGTCGATGTTTGTATTATCGTATAAACTCCACCTGTTTGAAGATGCTGAGAAACACAAGGCTGCTCTCGGGACACTTGTTACGTGAGGTAGGCTAGCCTAGGGCCATGGTTACCTCCAGGCGCTACTGGCTTCTCTTCTGCCAGTCGCAGACGTCAGGTCAGTTCTTTAGGAGGGTATAGTTGGGACAAAATGAAAAACTCATTTAGGTAATACACTTTGCTGCTTCTATAATAAAAACCTCAGTGAAGTGAGAGTTAACTTGGAAGAGAGTCCAAGTGTGCCAGCTACAGACAGCTCGCTAGAGCGCAGGACTCGTTAGCAATACTTGAAAAGTGGAAATCTGCGGTCAGTGACCAATCAGAGGCCAAATTAGCCTCTCCGCACAGCCCACTATCTGCGCGGGCCAATCAGCGTCCGGTTGAAAATCCGATCGGATTCTCATTGGTAATATACATCCATGGTAATATCTTGTTCTAGGAACATATAGCTTGTTCCTAGAAGTTCTTGCCATAGCAAGAGCCTCTGGATAGCAAGAGCTTCTGGGTACTCAGAATCAGTCATGCTAGGGAGACTCATGGGAGTCGACCTGTGGGAGAGAGCCAAGGAGGAGGAGACAGAGCCATATCACGTTGGCTCACAGCTGAACAACGCTGCCTCCCTCTGCGACGCCTCCATGTTGTCCAGTAGGAACGTAGACGGAGACCGAGAGAGAAACAGGAGCTCACCCACCAGGCAAGGCTAAACCTCACTTCCATCCGTCCACAGAACCCCCTCCCCTCAAGTCTAACTCTTTTCTGCTGCTGGTTTTGGGCTACTGTCAACAAGTGGAGGATAGAGAGGATTGTTCCAGAACTTGGCTCATAATTATGATAATCATCCCTTATTTATGTAACAGATCTCTGCAGCAGAGGGACCACACAGTGAGGAGGAAGAGCCTTGGGGGAACGCCATCCTCCCTATTCCCTCCCGGGTCAAGTCTGCAAGAGCACTGGCCTGTGTGGTCCAGAAAGAGATACTCCAGCTTTACTTCAGGCCTGGGTAGAGCACCACTATGTACTCTGGGCTAGCGACTTAACCTGGGTAGAGCAGCACTATGTACTCTGGACTAGAGATTTAACCTGGGTAGAGCACCACTATGTACTCTGGGCTAGCGACTTAACCTGGGTAGAGCACCACTATGTACTCTAGGCTAGCGATTTAACCTGGGTAGAGCACCACTATGTACTCTAGGCTAGCGATTTAACCTGGGTAGAGCACCACTATGTACTCTGGGCTAGCGATTTAACCTGGGTAGAGCACCACTATGTACTCTGGACTAGCGATTAAACCTGGGTAGAGCACCACTATGTACTCTAGGCTAGCGATTTAAGATCTAGGATCCAGTTGTTTTGTCCACACCAGACCTATAGGTCATAATACAATTTGAAATAATCTCATCTATTTATCTGTGCTTGATTTTCCTTGTCTGGCACAATGGAGCTAATGCAAACCTCACCCACCCGAAACTCTGGGCAGATTTAAGCAAACACTAAAGCAATTGAAAGCAGACATTTTCCAGGTGTTACATATGTAGAAAAAGGGCCCGTGGTACTGAAAGTACTGTATAGGCTAATGGATGAACGCCCGCTGAGATGAAGGCGTGAAGCCAGACCAGTGTATACCTTCATGCTGTCTGTCTCTGAATACGTAATAAATCGCTATTAGATAACAAAGAACTGTTTATTCCATCTCAATAAGTTTGAGAATTCTTCAATAATTCAGCCCCGAGGGACCAGAGTGCCAAGTGTTTTTGCCAAAACATGATTTAAACACATGGTGTGTGTGCTCTGAGACAGTGTAAACTATAAAGCCGCAACTATAAATCATAAAACCATTTCTCTGTTCATGCGCTCTCTTTAACCATGGACTCGTATATACACAGACCCCCCCCCCCCTCCCACACACACACACACACACACACACACACACACACAGAGGAGACTATGGCATAGTATGGGAACTTGGCAAGTGGGGCATGGACCCAAGCTCTAGCTAGAGTCTATTCGGTCCAACACACAGAGCCATATCAAGATAAATCAACCTTATAAATCAGTGAGCCCCACTGGCCCGTACTGGCTCTTTGTAGTACACTGACATGCATCTTCAACACAGACACCCTAACGCCATGTTACAAAACAAAGAGCAGCGGCTCACATGGCCACAGCACACACACACACACACACACACACACACACACACACACACACACACACACTTGTCCCCTCCGTGTCTCCTCCCTGCATGCCAGCACTACTCCCTGTTGTAACCCCAGGCTCCGGCCTCTGAGATTTCCGTTCCCTTACGAACAGACCTGCTTCACCTACAGTACTGAAAGGAAGAGGTCAGATTGTGAAACAGGCCTACTTCCACACTGCCATGGATTATTAGGACTACAGAAACCCTCCGATAAATCGTCCTTTGTGTCAGTCTCTGGATTCTGCGTCGTGAATTCTATAGAGCTTCAGGGTTTAATCACAGATAGACACACTTGTTTGGTCTCGTACGATTTCAGAGGGGCTTCCTGCAGGCAGGAATGTGTTTCTCACTCTGTTGATGTCTTTGGAAGATGTTGGGCTCGGACCTGGTACGGTACACAGCCCATGGACAGACTGAAAACAAAGTGTTCACTCACAGCTCCAAACAGAGGCAGGCAACACTCTGAGAGAGGCCAGGGGAAGCCAAGCCGCCATCTTGACTTACTCCGGCACAGTCCTTGATTGCAAAGCTAATTATTTAATGACAGCCCTCAACAGACAGGGTACACTGAAGGAGAAAATCAAATCACTTCAAATGGATTATATATAACCTCTGTGAGTGTGGACTGAAATTAGATTTTCAACTTGATGTCAGTGCTTGATTACCATCTACCATGCAGTTTGCTAGTTTTACGTGCCAGTCTTGGCAGACTCTGTTCATCTCTCCTGTTGGCTCTAATATCTTGGCTTATAAGGGTCCATTACTCACGACCACCGCTTCATAACAGACAGTCAGAGAGGGGAATGTTTAGCGTAGCTGTGCCGGCGTCCAAGAAAAACTCCACTTCAGCCTGAGCAGAGTGAATATCTCATATACCCCAAAGCCACAGGCTTCCAGGGCGGAAATTAAATAACTTTAAGTCTACGTAGGCCTACCGACCTCACTGTCACACCAGATACAGTACATCATATTGATAAAATATAGAGGAAGAAAGGCTGCTCTTTTCACTCTCATAAGGATTTTCATTTTTGATGTATTTCACTGACATCAATGGATGGAAGCTAGGCCCACTATGAGCCTGTATGCTGTTTCTGTGTTGCAAGCTGGGGTTCCTCAGAGAGCTTTCCAGGGATTTTGTAAAATTATTGATCATTATTGATTATTGATTGTAAACAGCAAGAATACGTCAGCCATATTTAATTTGTGGGTAATCGTTGGGTGTCTACACACCTGCAGTATTTAGCAGCTGTCAGTATAGGCATTTTATCATTTCCACCACAGAAATCTCACATTTTCTGTTTCTGATGCAAATAACCACTACACTATGCATGGAGGTAGAAACATGTATTATTAAAAATATTACAATAATTAATATACATACATATTAAAATAAAATGCTCAGGTGGCTGTCAGCATAGCCTCCACAATGTCTGGCTGACATGGGTGCCCATGGATGGATCACTCAAACCCTAATCTAGGCCTGGATCACTCAAACCCTAATCTAGGCCTGGATCACTCAAACCCTAATCTAGGCCTGGATCACTCAAACCCTAATCTAGGCCTGGACTTCCATATCTGCTGTCAACACAACAACAATGTCATATGGCTTAGTCTAGGCTACTATTCTTTCCACAAATACCCAAGCCATATGCCATCTAGGCTACACCACATCCACTATTGCAAGAATAATGTTAATTCACTTTGTTCGTTTGAGGTCTACCATATACAGGCACATGTTCCTTGAGTGCTCCTGGTGATCCCTCACTCTGTGTTTCTGTGAGTGGTGTTCTTTAGAGCAGGGACTAGCCTAGCTGTTGCACATTTTTAAAACATACCTTTTTAATAACGGTTTTACCACATAGCTTTAGTTCTGTTAATATCTTAAAGTGTTCTTAATTTGTATTCTCTGTTTTTATATTTTTTTTATTCTAATTTACATTATCTTTAAGTTTATTTTTATTGTTTCTTTTAAATCTGTTCTCACTGTGTTTACATGATTTATGTTTGTATCCATCCCTTTTTATGTAAAGCACTGTGAAATAAAATGATACTGACACTTGGAAGTGCGGAGGCGGCAGTTTAAAGGTGCTCAATATCACCTTTTGATGAAACTTGGCTTCAGTGTTTTTCTCAATATTGGTGCTTGATTGAGTGCTGTGAAGACTAAATTTGGCTGTAACAGTGTAAAGTAGGCCTACTCATACACATATGAAACAGGAGGCATTTGTAATAAGTAATTGTAGCTTTATGATTTCGGTTAACAGGCCAAGTAGACAAATTACATAGAAAGCCACCAACATTAGTAAATCTTTTTAGACACCATCTCCTGGGGCCATTGTCTATGCGGAAATCCCTGAGACGTTAAATTAGAGGAGAACATATTTAGCTGACAGGTCCTTTCGGCAGTGTGAGCGTTGACTGAACAGGCTTCTCTTTGACAGGATGACAGAAGAGGTTTTTTTTGGTACATAAACAAAGAAGTTTCTATGGGGTCAATTGGGTGGCTGTGTACCCGTTTAACCTGAGGCTAGAAATTACCCCAAAGCATTGCTCCTTGGTCAGATGTTTTTCCCCTTCTTATTTGTTAAGGTAAGCTAATCCCAGGTGTGTGTACATATAGGGAGTTTACCTCTGCCAGGGCCTCTGACCCACTGACATAACAAAGAGGCAGGTCGACCGCACTGACACGCTGGCACAAAGGGGCGTAGTGGTGACTAAAGAAGTGGTATACTCTGACTAAAGAAGTGGCTATACTCTGACTAAAGAAGTGGGTATACTCTGACTAAAGAAGTGGTATACTCTGACTAAAGAAGTGGTATACTCTGACTAAAGAAGTGGGTATACTCTGACTAAAGAAGTGGTATACTCTGACTAAAGAAGTGGGTATACTCTGACTAAAGAAGTGGTATACTCTGACTAAAGAAGTGGCTATACTCTGACTAAAGAAGTGGTATACTCTGACTAAAGAAGTGGCTATACTCTGACTAAAGAAGTGGTATACTCTGACTAAAGAAGTGGGTATACTCTGACTAAAGAAGTGGGTATACTCTGACTAAAGAAGTGGTATACTCTGACTAAAGAAGTGGCTATACTCTGACTAAAGAAGTGGTATACTCTGACTAAAGAAGTGGTATACTCTGACTAAAGAAGTGGTATACTCTGACTAAAGATGTGGCTATACTCTGATTAAAGAAGTGGTATACTCTGACTAAAGAAGTGGCTATACTCTGACTAAAGAAGGGGCTATACTGTGACTAAAGAAGTGGCTATACTCTGACTAAAGTGGCTATACTCTGAATAAAGAAGTGGGTATACTGTGGGTCCGTGGATAAAGAAGTGGGTATACTCTGACTAAAGAAGTGAAATGTTCGTTTTTACATTAGTGGGGTTTAAAGAAGTGGGTATACTGTGGGTCCATGGGTAAAGAAGTGGGTGTAGTCTGTATAGCTCAGTATACCCTCCTCCACTACACCCCCACACAATGCTGAAGGAAGGCTCAGCACCAAAGCATGTTTCTGTGTTACATTCGCTAACAGAGGAGTTGTTCTTGTGCATTGACTACGCCTGTGAGTGGGAGGCTGACCTTTTGATTATTCATGGAGTTTGTGTATTAACATTCAACACCCACGGTCCAGCATGTCAGCTCTTTAGCCATGTTAATGTTGTAAACATGAACTGGAGGGCGGTGGGATGTGAGTTGGGGTGTAGCTTGATCAGGGCTGGAGTTTCCCGTTGCAGGCTTGGGGAAATATGTAACAGATGGCCCAGCTAGCCTCGGGCTAGTGCAGCGATATGGGAGTGGGCGTGGGCCTGAAGCACAGAGATATATCACTCTTCCGCATTTGGTCATTGTCAAGTGTGTGGCTTTCTGGGATTGAGTAAGGGTGTCCTTTCCTACGGTGCTGTTACAGTAATACAGCTTGTGAACATGAGTCACAGGAATCACAGAGAAGTTTCTGCTTACCTACTTTTTCCTCACCCCTAACCCTGTCACCGGAGGGTGTAGGATTACAGAGGCTTACAGGGACTTTTAAGACGAGTATTGTGGGGGTGTTCTGCGGATGGAGATTAGTGTTGCAGGATGTAGGTGTTGATGGAGTACTTAGGTGCGTGTGACACAGCTGTCGAGGTCCCCAGCTCCCCCAAGGCCCTCTGCCCCGAGCTGACACATAAAAGAGCAAACCTCTGTCTGTCTGTATCTCTGTCTGTCTGCTTCCATTTTCCTCAGATTCCGTCGGTCTTACAGTGATCATATTTACTACGGGTACAGGCAGCGGTGCTGGGCAGACAGTGACAGGGCTGGATTTTGTATTTAGGTAAATAGGGCCGACTAAATGGTCAATTGCTGATGAATGATAACAGGTCTCTTCCACCGTCTTGGATCACGCACACTCTTGCAGGACTTGCCAAGCAGAACATGTGAGAGAATAACCACCCGTTGACCACCAATCAGTTGGGACTTAGGCTTAGGAGCAAAATACATTTCTCTATTCATTCTCTATGGTGGCCAATTCGTTACCCGTATCTTGGGTTCTGGGGGGCAACGGGCGTATAATGGACAAAATGGCCAATGATGATTGTGTGCTCCAATGGGTACAGTATCAAAACTGGTACTCAAGAAAGCTCAAGAAAGGACTAAACTTCAAACCCAACGACCTTTTTAATTGGTCTGATGAACTCTATACCTTCAGAGCAATAGCAGTGGCTTCATAAAGAATAATATTTGGCGAGTATTTGAATGTGAATAACATACACCCACGATCGCTTACTATAAATAATTGCACTGTTAACAATTGAGATTGAGTCTGTAATGCAACCGCGTCCTCATACTTTCCCATGATTCCCTTATGATCCAAATGGAGAGATTTATTCTGTGATGATGGCGCCATTCTGTTTTGTAGGGGTCAAGCTGGGAAAATCCCATATAACCCTGCTCTAACGAACCTGTGGCCCTGTCCGATGTTTGTCTGTTAGTCTGAGTCTCTGATGGAAAATGACAACCCTCTTCATTTGGACTTCCTGTCGACGTCCAGTAAAGCAAAAAAGCAGTATTGTCTTTCTACCAGGGTTTGAAATCATATAGTAGTAGTTTATAATATTTCATAACAGTGTACTGACTGCGGACCCTTGATAGGATTCTTCTACATGACCTCACCGCGCTATAAACTTAGAAATGTCCATTTGCTGAACTGTAACTCACGTGCTTGCGTATGCTAGACCTTCATTGGTGTAAACAGCAGGCCTGCTCTGCGGAGAGAATGAGTGAATGCTTGGAGAATTCTCTTATTAGTCCTCTATAGAAGACATGAGGCCATTTCTCAATAAAAGCTGAACCCAGGCTCTGGCCTTGCCAAGCAGTGCTGGATAGAGATGTTAAAATAGCTGGAAGTTCAACCAGTCAAACAAATGACTTCATGCTTGTCATATTTGTGCTCAGACTATAGTTAAAAACTCTCAATTGTCTCTCTCTCTCTCCCTCTAATAATCCACTCCCAATAATATGCACACCACTCTTCCTAATCACATTCTTGGGTGTAGGCCTATCCCTCCATCTTCCTATAAAATCGTTGGTTGATTTTGAAAAGTGTGAAATGTTACCCCTTTCATATCATTGTATCCACAAAAGGCACACTTATCAGGAACCGGCCTGAATCCACAGTTCCCACAGATGTTTTCCCTTTATATGGTCAGGAGCCATTAATCATTCTCTTCTCTCTACCCTGGCTCCCTGTAGCAGCTCACATCGTTTAAAGCTCTGGTCCTAGCCTACAGGGCAATGAAAAGAACAGCTCCCTCCTACCTCCAGGGCATGGTCAACCCCTACACCTGCTCCTGACGCTCTGCTACCTCAGGGAGACTGATTACACCATCACTCTGAGGACTCTGCGACTCACATCACGGCTCTTCTCTGTCCTGTGGCCCCGCAGTGGTGGACTGAACTGCCCACTGACGTCAGGACAGCAGAGTCACTGCCCATCTTTCACCGCAGGCTCAAAACTCACCTCTTCAAGGAGTACTACCAGATCCACCCTCTTAAGCAACTACTGTATTTTTAGTTTGCTATTCTTCACTTTGCCTTCAGCACTAGATTATGCTCTTAGTTTTAGAAAGGAGATGCAATTATGAGTTCTGGCAAGTAGTAGTACACTGACGTTTCCTACATTAAATGCAATTATTGTAAGTGGCTTTGGATAAAAATGTCTGCTAAATGACTGTAATGTAATGAGGTAAATATGATCATGTTGAAATAGGCTCTCTTCATTGACACTCTTAAAAGTGGAAGCATGTTTTGTTTTTCAGTTTTGTTTCCTGGGTCCCATGTGTGAGTTATGGTTAGATTACCCACATGTCATAACATAAACGGGAAGCTCTACCTTGTTTAGGAATGCCAGTTCCACAGAAGAGTGCATTATCTCTTTCTCCTACAGTGACTATGAAGCAGCAGAGAGGAGCTCATCATATCTCCAGCTACTATCCAGTGAACAGGATGGATCTGTGACTTACATGTTCTAGAATGAGTGCAGAATGTTGAGGAACCAGGCCAGGTCCAGCCTGGCTTATGTGCGTGGCTGGCTTGTTTCTGTTCAGGACTGGTCGGACGGAAGCTAGTCACGCCACTGAAATAGCTGTGAATTGAAATGACATGAAATAATGTCTGATAAATTAAGATGGGTCTTGTCGCCTGGACACATCAGTTCCAATGCTTCCAATGCTAATCCAGCACAATAAGAGCGGTATAGCCAGTTAGCTCATGAGCTCACAACTAGCAGCAGCTTCCATAACATTAATGGTAGTGGTCAGTGGCTAAAGCAGTTACACTGATGATAACATAAAATCATCCCCACCGGAACTCCGGTCTCCCGGGTGGGAGTCCAATGCTCTAACATCGTCAACTGGTGGCCCGCGGGCCAAATCCGTCCCCCCAAAGCTTCCCATCCGGCCCGCAGAAGTATTTTGAATATCAAAAAAAAAAAATCTTCCAATATTGAAGCAACGCCAAAAATAGTTGTGATCGAAATAATTTCATTAGGAATGATTTATTGATCCCAAATATGTGTTTTTGACAGTGGGTTCTAAAGAATATGTCATATTATTAAACCAGTAGCCTAGCCTACACAACCCGATGCAAGAAATTAAGGGCAGGCTCACTTGCAAAGTTGTGCTTGCTTCGCTGTTTGTGAAGCTTATCTTCATGCAAGAATATGGCCAACTCATAGGCTAGCTCTCATTTAACATTTCATTTTACTTGTATGCTCGTTTGACATTTTGTTTAATTTTATTTCTCACATGCACAATGACAGTAGGCTAAATGTTGCTTTCAAGAGTCCTTAGAACGTAACAGGTTCACAGCGGCTTCTAAGCACTAAAGCAGGCCAAAGTCATTTCGGCGGAACACCCACCCACCTCACTACCATCACACCACCCTCCACCCATCTCACTACCATCACACCAACCATCTCACTACCATCACACCACCCTCCACCCACCTCACTACCATCACACCACCCTCCACCCATCTCACTACCATCACACCACCCTCCACCCATCTCACTACCATCACACCACCCTCCACCCATCTCACTACCATCACACCACCCTCCACCCACCTCACTACCATCACACCACCCTCCACCCATCTCACTACCATCACACCACCCTCCACCCATCTCACTACCATCACACCACCCATCTCACTACCATCACACCACCCACCTCACTACCATCACACCACCCTCCACCCTTCTCACTACCATCACACCACCCTCCACCCATCTCACTACCATCACACCACCCTCCACCCACCTCACTACCATCACACCACCCACCTCACTACCATCACACCACCCTCCACCCTTCTCACTACCATCACACCACCCTCCACCCATCTCACTACCATCACACCACCCTCCACCCATCTCACTACCATCACACCCTCCACCCACCTCACTACCATCACACCACCCTCCACCCATCTCACTACCATCACACCACCCTCCCGCCATCTCACTACCATCACACCACCCTCCACCCATCTCACTACCATCACACCACCCTCCCGCCATCTCACTACCATCACACCACCCATCTCACTACCATCACACCCTCCACCCTTCTCACTACCATCACACCATTTAACCCTTTAGATTACTCTAAAGGGTTAAAAATAAAACATTTTTGACATTATTTCAGCTTGGTACCCAATATAATGTTAAAATTGACACTTGAATGATAAAGAAATAACAGGTGGTGAAAATGCACCCTATGCGCTTTAGAAAATGAAAAGATAGTTGGCCTTTTTTTTTTTTTTGATGTTTTGGTCCAGAAATAGAGCCAATATGTTGTCAAAAGTCGAGAATAACCATTCAATTAAAGTCCTGGGATCAGAATTGTATGGGAAGATGTATTATTTTGTGTCTGTATGTTGTTTACTTCAAAAGTTATGCCACTTTCTATATCATATTTAGATTTTTCGGGTTTGGGTTACAGTAGGTGCAATAAAGGGTTAAAAATGAAGCCTTTGGGACATTATTTCAGCTTGTTACCTGGCAGATTCTGAAAATAGACATTTTAAGGATAAAGAAAAATCAGGTGGCCTAAAAAAATCCGGGGGGTGCGCGTGGACCCCTATTTCCATCTAGACTAATAAGGCAAGGGGAGATTGGCGGGTTGGTTTTGGTGTCCTTCTTCCAGTCCCTAGTGTGGGTTGGGGTTAGAATAAGGGTTGGGACAGGATCTGACCTATAAGGCAAGGGGTAAATGTCAGTGGAAAGGATGAACATGTGGAGGTTTGGGGTATAGTCCCATAAAGTCATCCCCATCAGGGCCTTGAACCCTGATCTCCCGGGTGGGAGTCCAATACTCTCACCACTACTCTACTTGTGCAGTGGAGATCGGAGGGTTGATTTTGGTGTCCTTCTTGATTCTGGTATGCTGGGACTACTGCCTCTTTTGGTGCCAACAGAGAGATGCAGGCCAACATTGTCCGGAGTGAAGGAGGGAGTGAGGGAGTGATAACCGGACAAACGCTATACTACGCTTCCAGCCACGCACAAAAAGATAGCACAGTAACTCGAGGTTCAGATGCAAATCTTACACAGATGTTTATTGTTCTTTAGTTATTGATTTACACCACATACATACATGCCATGGCAGCCATATAGATTTTCAGTACTGTTTTTCCATCTCCTTCTCAAAAAAACAGCTTTATATTCTCAAACATTTACACTCTTTTATTTTTCTTTATCACATACTGAATCTTTCTCTCTCTCTCCACTCTCTTACGTACAATGTCCTTCTGTATAGTTGCTCGCTGGCTTTTCACCAGCGCCTCAAACATCCTTTCTGAGCAAGGGGCCACATCAGCCATCAGTAGCCTACTGTTGTCACTAGGCACACCTTGCACCAAAAATCCAACTTCTCCATTTCCAACATACATTTCCTTCTTTCTCTTCCTCTCAAATCGTTCTACTAACATTCTCTTGTAATAACCCATCTCTCTTTTCGTTTTAGCCAACCTCATCTCTAAGACCCCGGCCTCTGACAAGCATGTACAGGACATACCACTGCTTCTGTTGCTAGTAGTGTCATCAACTAAAGCTCCATGCAAGATGCTACATTGAAAAAGTGATCCATTTCATTCAGAAGAGTCAGCTTTTTAAACCAACATGGCTCAGTTTAGATTTTTTTTCTTGCATTGAGTAAAACAAAATATCCGATTTTGTTTTTTTGGACGTGACACCACCACGTTTTGGTAGCAATGCATATTCTGTTCTATAACAATGAACAGTAAATAAAATCGAATGTGGTTGGATTTAAATTAATGCCTTCAACTGCAGTAAATACAACAAGGTAGCCGGATCATCATAACATCTGTAAATAAAGGAATGTACAAAAATAAGACTTGTCCTCTGGGAGAGCAATGTTTCTGGTTTTTCTAAACATCTCATCTTTTGCAGCTCTCTCTCCTTCTTTCCACCTCCATATCCCCGAAAATGTTAAAATAACTTCAGCTAAAAGCTAAAAACAGTGCTGTGTTCAAATAAAAAAAAAGAGCTACAGTAAGATTCAGATTGAGAGTATAAAAAACCAACAACTTTGAAGTATAAAACAAAATCTAAAATAATGCTTTAATACCAAATTAGCAGTAAACAGGTCTAGATGTACAACCTCTAGCGCGCATCGACACACGAGTGGATGTGTAAACGCGCGTGTTCTCTCGTTCGTTCTATGGGTTTCCCTTGTAGGACCCAGAGTGAGGGCCTCTCCAGAATACTGCCCCTCTACGGTAGGAACCCTGTGGACCCCAGGAGGAGGGGTGGGGGATGGAGGGGTGAAGTAAATAGCTGCCAATGAGGACAGTAACGCAGAACACTGCTGTAATACTAAACATGTAGACACACATAAATACAAGTCCGGCAGGGAGGCTCTGGCTCTGCCCTGGTATTTACATCAGAGTCCGTTCTCTCCGCCGCTCGGCTACACCATCGTCTCTTTTCTCTTCCCTAGGGAACAGAGGGACCTCTTGTCCTTTTTGGTTTTGTGAGAGGAGGGGGAGGAGAGCGGAGATGATGATGAGGAGGAGGGGGAGCGGGAGGGGGCCGGCGTGGAGGCGGGGCTGGGGGTCTCGTCGCCGGCGGGCGAGCCGGGGGGGGACGCGGCGGCCGTGCGGGGGCAGTTCTCGTCGGCCTCCTCCATGTGGACGATGGCGGAGGCGGCGGAGGAGCGGCGCTTGTGGCGGGCGGCAGTCCCCGGGGAGGAGGCGGCGGGCGCGGGGGCGGCGGGGTCGGGGAGGGGCCGGTGGACGGAGATGGCGCTGCGCAGGCAGTTGAGCCACTGCTGCTTGTGGAAGACGTCGTTGACCTGCAGGGTGTGGGACTGACCCTGGGTCGGGTCCTGGAAACGGACGCGGAAGATGTTCTTGGCTGTTGGGGGGGAGGACAGAGAAGACAAGTCAACAAATCAGCCTCACCTAGATCAAGCACAATAGACCGTAAGAGCCATATTTGATCCTAGGGTTTAGGGGTCAGAGGTCGGGGGGGCTCACCTTTGTCTGCGTTGCTGAAGGCGCCGCGAAACGAGCCGCCCATCCGCACGTCTCCGTCCTGCAGGTCCTCCAGAACCAGGTCCTGCACCGGGATGGGCTGCCGGTACACCTGGAAGCAGTGGCGCTCGTTCCTCGTCACGGGCCGGGTCAGGACCAGCACCTCGGTGAACAGGAACACGTGCAGCTTCTGCAGGGGAGAGGGGGGGAGAGAGAATGATTAAAAAACCCAGAGAACCGGTATAAAGGTTACTTTTTTCTCACGTTCTCATCGGCCAGATGTTGGGGGATTGTTATGGTAGCGGATGCTTACACGGTCACGTCGGGGGGTTACTGTATAAATCAAATTAATTTCTTTTTTTTTTACAGCCCAACCACTTTATTCGGCGGTGCGTTCGCCCGGCGCTGACCCTCGCGAGGGGCTCGCTTTTGGTACCGGGTCTGGATGCAGGCGTGCGCGTGTGTTAGCCTTAGTCCGAGAGTGTGTGTGTGTGCGTCCGCTCACCGCTCCGTTCTTGTTGCGCAGTTCTCCGTGGCAGAGCAGGCTCTTGCACTGGTGGATGCGCGGGTCCCTCTGCCGCTCGTCCAGGTACTCCAGCTTGTCGATGTAGTACCGGCACTCCGACTCGCCCTTCTTCGTGTTGATGTCGGACAGCACGCCCTGGATGATGCTGATCTGAAGAGCACACGCGCGGAGAGAGGGAGGTTATAGTCGCGTGTGTGTCCAGTTTACTCCCATTAATCCCCATAAATGTCTGTCCTGTGTGTGTGTGTGTGTGTCTGTGTGTCGACTCACCGCCTGCTCCAGGCTGGCCGTGTCGGGGTGCTCCGTGGGCGTGTGCCGGAGGATCTCTCGGAGCAGCAGCGGGTACTTGACCAGGCGCGAGCGCGGGATGTCCAGGAAGCTCCACAGGTCCAGCTTGCGGCTGAAGGGCGACTCCAGGCAGCGCTGCAGGAAGTCCTGCACCCGCCGGTCCTGCTTCTTCTGGTCCAGCAGCGCCTTGGCCGCCAGCTGGTTGCTGCAGTAGTCCCTGTAGGCGTTCAGCCCAGGCAACTGGAGGAAGGACGAAAAAACGGATTAGCCTAACGTGAATCGCCGCCGCGCCCTGGAGGATATGGTTGGTCGAGAGCGACCGAGAGGTAGGCGTGTTCTCCGCCCCGGCGCCTACCCAGCTGACGACGATCTTCCCGATCTGGCCCACGGTGCCGTTGGGACCCGTGGCCTTGGCCAGCTGCGACAGCAGGTCCTGGTGCAGGGGGATGTAGGCGTCCAGGTCCCCGAAGATGTGGGTCAGCTCCTCCTCCGACATGATGCACAGCTTCAGCATGGGGTCGTGGTACGCCTGGCGGGGGGGGGGGACAGCGGAGGGCAATCGGTCAATCTACGGCTCGCCTCGTTTATTTGCACGGAGACAGTAGGGGGGAGGATAAGTATAGCCCTGCACAGGTTTAGGACTGGGGCAGGGAGACAGAGCGAGAGAGAGAAGCATCATTCCTTTCTTATTATAGCCAATAGCAGGCCTGCGTGTGTGTGTGTGTGTGTGTGTGTGTGTGTGTGTGGAGGGCCTGCCAGCTTATCTGATTTAATATGTTTGCTTAATGTGTGCTCTCGCCCGTCTGTGTGTTTTGAGCGGTACCAACCTTGCGTGCGAGCTGGAGGTCTTCAATCAGGTCCTGTTCTCCGCGAGACAGCTCAAATATGGCCTGGAGGGGGGAAAGAGATGAAAGTCATGTTTAAAAAACCCTGGAACAGGACGTCGGCCGCATTACAACATTCAGTACACATTAAGCTAAGCGGACACATCACCGGCCAAAAGGACTTGAGGTCGACGTCGGATTCTCTTTGATGATTGGCTCCCTTCCCTCTCTACTCCCTCCCTCCCTCCCTGTGGTTCTCTGTGAGCGGTTCTGCCCTTTGTGGTTTCTGTCAGTTGGCTGAGATGTCTGAGGGGGCCGGGGCGCGCCTCGATAGGTCAGACACTCGGGTCCACGTTGACCAACACGGCGCCCCCGGACCCCGGGCCTTTCTAACCCCACCGTTAGCGCCTTCGGCTCAAATACCGAGGGCGGGCGCGAATCTAACAAGGTCTGGACCCGCGGCAGACAGACCGGAGCGAAGGAAGGAGAGAGACAAGAGAGGAGAGACAGAGAGACAAAGAGAGAGCCAAAGCAGGAAATCCTCTATAGCCCTCTGGGTTTAATAACTCTCGCTGGTCGGTAGGAGGTGGATAGCGTCATGTCTGACTTTGTGACCCGGGGCTGATTCATCTAGTCTTGTGTCTGCGCTCTCAGTTGGCTCTCTGACAAAACAATAAGTGAACGGCGCGCCGCTAGATCCTCACCTCCTGTCTCTTGATCTCCTTGGTGGAGAAGGCGCCCTTCTGATGCACGTCTAGCGTCTCCGACCACAGCGTGCTGTTCCTCCTCTTGGGCGGCGTGGGCGCCGCAGCCTTGCTGCACGCCTTCTGGGGCGCGCCCGGCGACTTGCCATCGCCCCGGAAGGAGATGGACTGCGCGCAGGGAAACAGGAAGAGCCCGCCGTTAACCACAATGCACTGCGTTCTTTTCCCCCCGAGAGGTGACCGTTGGCGTGTGAAAAGAGCATCAGAGTTGTTGTGGTGTGCTGTGCTAGGTGATGTGTGGAAGAACAGTGACATGCGTTTGTGAACACTGAACCCATAGTGCCATTAAGCACCAGTCCGAAGGTTAGTTATGGTGTGTGTGTGTGTGTGTGTGGATTCGGGGGGCTCACCTGGATGGTCTGGCCGAAGCGCCGGACGGCCCCATTCCTCACGGGAGAGATGAGGTTGGCTAGCGACGTCACCCTGCCGAGCGGACGGACACGCTTGGTGCTGGGTTCCTGGAGAGGGAGAGACGCACAGATCAGATCCGCAGTTCAAACATGCCACCTACGAACCGGCCCGTCCTCAAAGCTTCCTTAATCGTCACGACCGCAGAGGGGGGGCGGAGCCAGTCGGACCGGCCCACGATGCATTTCCGAGCCGAGAGGGGACGCTGGCTCCTGACTCGAGCCGTGGAGACAGGGGCTAGCAGTGGGGTCAGGCGACATACAGACGGACAGATAGACTGACTGGCGGTCAGGGAGGAGGAATCAACCTCAGCAGCTGTTGGCTCCATCATGTGAGGAGGGCGGCCGGGGCTGGGGGGGGGGTTGGGGGGTGGCCAGGGGAGCACAAAGACCCCCCTCTCTGACCGCTGCTGCGCTGGGAGTAGGGGGCCTGGGGGCATGCCAGGAATGCACGAGACCCTGCTCTCAGCTGTCTGGCGGTCTCGCACACTGGAACAAACACACACACACACACACACTTTCTCTGACGCACAACTACTCAGCGCGAGGGCCCAGCCGACGGCAAACATCCTCCCCAGAGTGAGTGTCCGAGGCCGAGACAAATGTCCCGGCCCTTTAAACTTCCCAGAGGGCGTTGGGTCAGGAGTCGGGACAGGACGGCGCTGTGTTTGGACAGCTCAGTGAAATCACCGCCGCCATTATTCTGAGGGAAGACCACCACTGAGAGACATGGAGGGAGGGGGGAGGGGCTACGGTCGTAAACAGCCAACGGAGGTAGGCAACCCCCCCCCCCCCGCCACCCACAAACACACACACAGTTCCCTGTCTTTTTTAGGGGTGTTGGGGGCGGGTTGTGGCCGGCGAGTCTGAACAGGCCCTGCAGCCGTCGCGTGAGAGCAGCACCACACCTGGGCCAGGTACGGCCCCCCTCCTCCTCCCCGCCTCCCCCCCCCCCCCTCTCTCTGGCCCCGGAGGCGGACAGCGGGGGAGGGGAGCGCTCTCCTGGACGCCCGGGCGCGCTGCCAACAGCAACAAACCAGCAGGAATCAAAGCGCTGCAGATCTGGAGGTAATGATTTCAGACCGCGAGACCTCTTCGAAAACACGACAGGATAACCCCACGGCCGTAATTATCTTTCTCTTAAGAGATGTTTCGGCTGACGTCTTATAAAACTTAACACTAATCACCGTGTGCGCTGCAGCGCTCCGAGGCCCAGAGTTTTTCTCCTGACTCAGGCCAAATAGGATTTATCCTTGGCTCAGGGGGAGAGGGAGACAGGGAGGGCCATTCAGACTCTGGGCCGACAGACAGACAGGCGCAGCTGGGGAACAGATCCGCCAGCGGAGCAGGAGTCTGGAGCAGGGGCCAGCCAGCCTCTGTGCGGTCGGGTCAGGGTCCAAATGTGGTCAGTTTAAACCTGACTGGGCGTCGGGCTGTGACTGGGCCCTGAGTGCAGAGAGCACCCTAAGTCCACTGAGCACCCTAACTCCACTGAGCACCCTAACTCCACAGAGCACCCTAACTCCACAGAGCACCCTAACTCCACAGAGCACCCTAACTCCACTGAGCACCCTAACTCCACAGAGCACTAACTTCATTGAGCACCCTAACTCCACTGAGCACCCTAACTCCACAGAGCACCCTAACTCCACAGAGCACCCCAACTCCACAGAGCACCCTAACTCCACAGAGCACCCTAACTCCACAGAGCACCCTAACTCCACTGAGCACCCCAACTCCACTGAGCACCCTAACTCCACAGAGCACCCTAACTCCACAGAGCACCCTAACTCCACTGAGCACCCCAACTCCACTGAGCACCCTAACTCCACAGAGCACCCTAACTCCACAGAGCACCCTAACTCCACAGAGCACCCTAACTCCACAGAGCACCCTAACTCCACTGAGCACCCTAACTCCACAGAGCACTAACTTCACAGACAAAGGAGCACAAGGGAGAGAGAGGCTGCTACTGGCTTTAAAAGTCAACATTGGAAAAACGTGTGTTGCCCATTGTGTCCTTCCTGTCCGTCGGGTGACCAGCCCTGGAATAACAAAGGGCCACTAGTGCAGGTCTTTGTACGCCCACCCACCCAGAGAGCTATCGGCTGGAGAGGGCGACACGGCAGACAGATAGTCTGCTTCTATTCCAGGCAGGCTCCCTGGAGGACGGTCTGGTCCTGCTCACCCCAGGAAGCGGGCCAGATCCGGAGTTTGTGCTGCGGGATGATGGAGGCCGTTTGCAGAAAGCCCCCCTCTACCTCTCCTAGTTCTCAACAATACACACAAGCAGGAGAGGGAGCATTCACAAGCAGACAACCAAATGACTCCCAGTCATTCATCTCCTAGCAATTATCCCCCAAAACCAATGAGCATAATCAATCAAATAAGTCTATTTTATTTTCTAGACAGGGCCCTCATTAACAAAAAAAAAAACAACCTTTGAAGTGCCCCTGCTCTCTCTCTGAGGAAACCCCATATATGCGTGTGTGAGCTCATCCTCACTCTGTGACCCGGCTCTGCCCTTGCTGATTACAGCCCAGTAGATAGGTCTGGATGGAAACACTACCATTACTCTGGGACTGGATGGAAACACTACTATTTACTCTGGGCAACTAAAGAGATGAGGTCATCACTCGCCTACTGCAGCTGAGGTAGGAAAAAAAGAAAAAGAAAAAAAGAACAGAAACCAAAATAAACGGGGTGTCACAATCTGAAAAGCCTGCACCAAAAGTCTCACATCATGAATGACTTACAGCTTCCCCTTTATCAGTCTGTTTACTGGAACTGATAGTTCCTCCTCGAACCCGCTTCCGAAATGCAACCGCAGAGATCTGGAAAAGGGGGGGGGGGGGGGGGTGGGGGAGACCCGTCTGGAGAAGCCGCGGTGCGGTCTGGAGCGAGCGGGGAGCCCGGGGAGGAGGAAGCGCACCTGGGTTTGGGTTCCAGCTCGGCACGGGCTGGAGGAATGCTCTCAGCCCGCTGGCGCTCCCACACCTGACGGCCGCTCCGCTCTGCTCTGCCGCCCCGGGGCTCTCTGGCTCCCACCTGACCCAGCAGTGTCCCAGCACCACACGCTGGCGTCTAAAACAAGCTTAGAATCGCCTCTTTCCCCTGCTAGAATTTTTTTACTGGCATGGAGGCTCGCATAGGTGCAAACACTAAGCTTCTTGTTGAAACTCTGTGGGCTGTATTGACGGCAAATCCCCCCCTGTTGCTTCCTTCCTGGTGGCGTGATTCTACTGCTTATTGAAACCCCTCCAGGGCTGAAGTACCTGCTAGGGCAGTTCTGAACTCAAACCAGCCGAGAGAGCAACAGAATACACAAAGCTGAAGGGAACGATCTCCATGTTCAATAGCCTCACATGACTGAAGTTACCATGACTCAGACTTAATTTGGAACAGTGCTGAACAAAGTACAGCTTTTTATCTCACAATCTGGGCGAGAATATAAGTCTCTCTCTCTCACACACACACACACACCTTCGCACACACACACACCTTCGCACACACCTCATTATGAGTTCAGGTGAGATAAGAACAGGGCTAGGTGCCGGTTAAGTCACGTCCGTGGACTTTAAGTTCCTGTCAAACTAATACCAAAAGACAAAGCAAACAGAACCAATTCCCCATTCCCTCGTTTCTCCCAGTGTCTCACCTCTAAGTCTTTGTTGGCTTGGTTCTGGTAGTCTATCACTTGTAGAGTCCGTTTGATGGGCACCAGGCTACCCAGCTCATCGTAAGCCACCATAGCTTTCAGCAAAACAAAAATATCCACCTAATCCAGATGGTCAGCTCGTAGTCGGGGTATTCCACATGAAAACCATCTAAGTACTAGTGCGAGGAAAAAAGTTCTCCTTAGTCCTCTGCTACAGGATGGGTCTTCAGAAAAGTCCCGCCACACACACACACACACACACACTCTCAGTCTAAACTTTGGTCTGAGGCAGAGGAAGGGAGGGAGGGCTTTAGTACTGGGAGCCGGGGGGGGGAGGGGCAACCGGCCTAAACCCCTCCCACTGTGAAGTGGGTTGGTGAGAGCGAGGAAGGGGGGTCACTTTACTTAGAAGTGTAAAGAGCGAGTCGGTAAGGAGCAGTGACCGGTAGGATTCTTGGTGGTGATTCACCTCCAGCCATAACACTAGTGAGAATTATGGAACTCACATTACAGCAGCAGTTTACAGTGAGGACAAACTGATGCAGGCAATGCGGGGGGCTGGGATAATTCCATGTAGTGGGACAATTCCATGTAGTTGACTTCCTGTAGATTTAAGAATGGGACGGTTTGGACATCATTCGTTTCTCAGATAATTGAAATGGGCTGGATTGGTGATGCAAAGGAAATGTAGAACATAAAAAAGTTCAATCAAGAGGAGAAAACAAAGATATCTCAACAATAAAGACATCTTTGAAAAGTACTTCAGAGCTTGTTTACTGGTTATCCACTTCAGTGGATCAAAGAAACAGACGGTTATCAGTGTCCTTCAAATGAACTCTTGCAACCAGTAAATCAATGCTGGCCTAAATCATCAGGTGATGAAAGTAATGCGTTGTCAGGCCAGTATCAGTCCCCCTCCACGGTATCACAGGTGTGAAGAGCAGAACTACTCTGCTCTCTGGATTAACTAACAATCAGGGTCATCTGCAGGAGACGCTCAATTACAATATCAATGAGGGGGCCACACTCTCTGTTACCCTAATCTCACTCTCACACACACACACACACACACACACGCACACACACACACACACACATTTGTGCTTGAAACCTGTACATTGAAGGTGTGTATTGTGCAAGGCGTGATAGGGTTAGACAGAGTTGTCCAACCAGTTACGGAGAGATACAGAGCCACTGACACAGAGAACAGAAGTGAAAACGAACCTCGGTTCCTACTTCCTAGAACTTCTTCTCCGTTCCTGTAAAAAGAGCTGCTACAACACAGATGAGTCAGACACCTGAACAGGAGCGAAGTCAGCGAGAGATTGGGGAAGTGTCAACACCTGAGGCTAACCACTAACCCTGAGCTCCAAAAACTGCTGTGCAAATGGAGTGCAGGAAGGGAGGTGTTGGGACGTGATGGACTGAATAATGTGCCGAGGCACAAACTGGAAGTGTTGTAAAACTGTGCTGAGTAAAGTCACCCAGTGTGTGTGTGTGTGTGTTTTGAGCAAATGGATGGAGCCAACGCCAAGACTCCAATTCACCCTACTGCGTCAACACTGAGGTGTGAAAGGGGACATATGCACCAGAGTACATGTGTGACAAGTGTGTGTGTGTGTGTGTGTGCGCACGCGCGCGCGTGTGGTGACGGGAAGAAAAAACCCAGATGGTCCGACCACCGCTGGTCTCTGCGTGGCCTCGGACTGGCACCTTGTCCATTAGGACTGTTTACTCAACGGCCCAGGCCATCATCTGTTAGGAGACCAGCAGGACTCTGTGTCTGGTGTAGATCATCCACACGTCCGCCATCATCATCACCACCACCACCAAGTCCACAAGCTGCCCGGCTCGCCGGCTACCGGCTACTTAGCTTTCACACCTCAGGGGAAAGGGTCTGTCAACAAATGACCACAGTCTACATGGGGGAGTTTCACTACACATTAGACTGACTGAAAAGATGATTTAAGGGTGAAAAGGGAGAGAGAGAGAGAGAGAGAGAGAGAGAGAGAGAGAGAGAGAGAGAGAGGAGGTTTGATGTGAATTGGAGGAGGTTTGATGTGAATTGGAGGGTCTTCTGCGGTAGTAGCAGAGTCTGGTCTGGAGTCGTGTTAGTCACACGGCGTGGAGAGGCCTCTGTCTGGTCTGGAGCGCAGATGTGTGGGTGGCTGCCGCCGCCGCCGCCGTAAAAGAAACACAACAAAACATGGCCGAGCCTGCCGGTCCCGAAAGACCTGGGTAAACTCAGAACAGCTGTAGTAAAAGGGGTGACACACACACGCAGAAATACTACCTCTCGCACTCACACGCACATACTCAGGAGAGGCCGGAGCACGTGAGTCAACGAGCCGTGGCGTGGTGCTCCCACCTGCCAGGGACAGTGAGTCCCAGGCCCGCAGAACTGAACTGAACACAACTGAACAGAACTGAACATCAGCAGGGGAAGACCAGGGACTTTAATTGTAGGTCTGGAGGAAGCATTAGACATGCAGCTCCAGGGGATATGACTTTCTCTCTCACGCACACACACGTATACACACACACACACGCATACACCCACCCACACACACACATGCACAAGCATACACCCACCCACACACAGAGGCATACACCCCCCTCCCCACACACACACACACACACAAAAATACCCCCCCCCCCAAACACACACACACACACACAGTGCTAGTAATGCTGGACATGCAGCTCCAGGGGATATGACTTTCTCTCTCACGCACACACACGTATACACACACACACACACACATGCATACACCCACCCACACACACGCACAAGCATACACCCACCCACCCACCCACCCACCCACCCACCCACCCACCCACCCACCCACACACCCACACCCACACACACACACACACACACACACACACACACACACACACACACACACACACACACACACACACACACAGTGCTAGTAATGCTGCCCTCTGATGGTGGGAGTTGGGAGTACCAAGCCAAATACAGGCACTGTTCAAGTACCAAAGAACTCCAGCCCTCATGGGTACTTATGTCCAATGTTAGCACTCTTACTGGGGTGGGTGCAGTGTGCACGGGGCACGGTCTAGAACAAGTTCTGTGCAAGTAGCCAGGCCTTCCTCAGCGTTGCCAACAACTGCCACAGCGCTGAGGAAAGCCGTGTGGCTGAAACATTTGTTGTCTGCCTGCCCCTGCTCTGAGAGAAAGTATTAAATTGTCCTAAAATTGGACATACCCGTGAGGGCTGGTTCTTTGCTACTTGAACAGAACTTTTTCCAGACCGTACACCCCCGGTAAGACAGTTTTTAGTTGCAGAGTCGGTCTCGCCCGCTCTTTGATCATCAAATACAGCCACTGAACACTCTCTCCCCTGCCTCTGAACACTCTCTCCCTGCCTCTGAACACTCTCTCCCTGCCTCTGAACACTCTCTCCCCTGCCTCTGAACACTCTCTCCCCTGCCTCTGAACACTCTCTCCCCTGCCTCTGAACACTCTCTCCCTGCCTCTGAACACTCTCTCCCCTGCCTCTGAACACTCTCTCCCCTGCCTCTGAACACTCTCTCCCCTGCCTCTGAACACTCTCTCCCCTGCCTCTGAACACTCTCTCCCCTGCCTCTGAACACTCTCTCCTGCCTCTGAACACTCTCTCCCCTGCCTCTGAACACTCTCTCCCCTGCCTCTGAACACTCTCTCCCTGTGCCTAAGTGCTGTTTACGGTAGTGTGCTTCTCCAGAACGTGATCTCTTGGTACGGGGGAGGAGGGGGAGGTGAGGGGAGGACTCCTGCCGCGCCTCGCTCCAAACCCATCCCTGAGCAGCCAATAAAAACCAGACAAGGAGCAGCTCTCCGACCAGGTAAACATTCCTCTGTTACTCAACGGTTTAGTTAGGCGAGTTTTCCTCAGCGCTCACACACCCAGGCAGAGCGCTCCTCCTGGTTGCTAACAAACAGAGCAGGGTAACAGAGGGGCGCGGGCAGAGCCAGAGAAACAGATCAATAGCAGAGCAACCAATCAAAGAACAGAAGCTCCAGCCCTGCATACCGAGAGGCAGACACTGACCGATTTGATATGCCACGCACGCAATCAGGCGCTGACACACACACACGCGGGCGTGCGGACACACACACACACACGACCTGTTCTCTCCCTGGTGCTAGCCACTAGCCAGTGCACTGACCCATCTACCTACCCAAATATTATTTGACGGAATCCTCCGGACTCAGGTGACGACATTGCCGGACTCAGTGTGCGTCATCCATCCCCCTGATATTTATTGTGGAAACACTGTGGATGGTCAGTGGAGGGCAGGTCAGTCCTGGAGACGGTGAGGAGGTGGGAGGGGACTGAGAGTACCCCTCCCTTACCCCCTCCACACCACCTGGGCCAGAGGGACAGACCTGACTGTAGGGGCGAAGGCGTGTTTTGGAGGCGGAGGGGGCCGGGGGGCGTGGACCTCGTCCATGTAGGTCCGGCGCGGCGGGTTTGAGCGTGTGTAGAGATACGGAGGGCCCAGACCGCTGCTCCGAGGTACAGACAGGAACACGCTGTCGTGTTCGTTTGATTCGAATCAGGGCGCGACACAATGGCTGCATGCCGAGAGAAACTGATAAGCTTTGTTTGAAAATCACAGCAGCTGAGAAGTCTGGTTATGAAACTAAAAGTGTAAACTGTGAATCTACACCTGTAATTCACCTTGTGGGGGCGCAGGGGCGATAAGAACATGATGGAACGGACCGTAATCTGATTGGCTGTAATGAAGGGGGTCTGTTTATAAACGCTGATCTCACAGGGCATCGCCATCGCCATCATCAACAGCGTAATCCCTGAGGGCCGCCCAGACCCAAACATCTGACCAAGGAAAAAGGAATTGCCTGAGAAGGGGTGGGGCCAATTTTCTGAAACGCTTTTATTTTCGTCTTGTTTTGTTTTGCTCATTCTTAGGTGTGGTGTTGGGAAAAAATTGAGACTCCTTGAACTCCCTTATGACATCATCCGATGGGGAATGTTAATTTCTGTCTGAGGATGTCGTCCGACGGACTCCGGCGTCAACGAGACTCATCCATCCTACTCCTACAGTGAGACGAGTGCTTACTTTATAGTGTTTGTTGCGAAACCGAGACCATAACAGAACGTGTTGCTAAGGGTGACTATTGATGATAAGAGTCACCCCCCCTTCGGATCACACAGACAGAGAGGTGGGGTGTGTGTGATAACCAAACACTGGAACAATACACCCACGGTGCAGGGGAGGACGTTGCCCAACCTCACTGGTCCTGCTCGTCAACCTTCTAAAACAAGCGCCGCTTCAGTGGAACTACAGCAGACGCAGTAATAACGCTGTGCCCAGCAGGCTTGGTGGATGAGTTGTTGTTGCTCTCTACACAAACAAGGCCTTATCGTCTGATGTTTGTCCGTGATAAGCATGACAGATACAAACACGCAAACAAACAGGAAAAGCCTAAACTGTTGTCGATACCGCTTGCGGGAATTCCCCAAAACGGTCCTCCAAATTGATAGCAAACAGATTTTATGACAGTAACATTGTATTCTGGACAGCAGTTTACACTAAATATGTGAGAAGAATGTGTAGAACTCTTAAAAACAAAAAACGTGTGAGCGTTTGTGCCAAGCTGCTCATAGAGCTCTGCTAGTCTGCCCTTGAGATGGGGGTTCTGATGTGATCTGGACCGGTCGGTTGTGATCTGGACCGGTCGGTTGTGATCTGGACCGGTCGGTTGTGATCTGGACCGGTCGGTTGTGTGTTTGTTTTTTTTACCTTGAAGTCCAAGCTGCACAGACTGATGGCGTCCACGTCATCCTTCTCCCTGCGCTTCCGTTTCTGCACAGAGAGATAGATGAGATAGATAGATGATATAGATAGATGAGATAAATAGATAGATGAGATAGATAGATGAGATAGATAGATAGATAGATGAGATAGATAGATAGATAGATGAGATAGATAGATGAGATAGATAGAGGAGATAGATAGATGAGATAAATAGATAGATGATATAGATAGATGAGATAGATAGATGAGATAAATAGATAGATGATATAGATAGATGAGATAAATAGATAGATGAGATAGATAAATGAGAGATAGATGAGATGAGATAGATAGATGAGATAGATAAATGAGAGATAGATGAGATAGATAGATAGATGAGATAGATAGATAGATGAGATAGATAGATGAGAGATAGATAGATGAGATATATAGATGAGATAGATAAATGAGAGATAGATAGATGAGATAGATAGATGAGAGATAGATAGATGAGATAGATGAGATAGACAGATAGATGAGATAGATAGATGATAGATAGATAGACGAGATAGATAGATAGATAGATGAGATAGATAGATGAGGTAGATATTAGCCTTTAATGTTCAGATACAGTGAAATATCTCCACAAGACGGTAAAAACACATTTCACATAGACCAATATAAGCAGCATCTCAGACAGACTAAGAAAGGTCAAGTAGGTTACCTCCAATATACATGCAGGGTGAACTACTAGCCTACATCTGGTCTGCTATGTCAGCTATGAAGAGAAGACTATTACAGCCAGTGACCCATCTCTCACTCAGTCTTGTCGCAGCCCGTCATGAGAATAGGCCTGCAGGAGCACTCTGCTCTATTGACGGCTGTCAATGCTCACTGCTGGAGGTCCCATTGGGGACAGGAAAGAGTTAATTAGCCAGAGGAGTACTTTGACACCTGGGGTGGAAGAGAGGGAGGGGGTGGGGGGGGAGAGAGGCCAGGTGGCAGGTGAGAACAGAAGTCCTGGGCTGTAAAGGTTGAGGACGGCCAAAGGGGGGTCGGCCTGGGGCAGGGCTGGTCAGTGTGGGACCCTCAGGGCTCCGTCATTACAGTCCATTAGCCACGGAGTGGAGGCAATCAGTGAGCACTCAGGAGGTCTGTGTCCAGACAGGGCCAGCGGTGGTGACAATGACAGACCAGACAGGCCTGCTGAGATATGACCTGTCTGGCAGGGTGTTGGTTTGTTTGTTTGTTTGTTTAGTTGTGGGCACGGAGGGATTTTACCTCAGGACTTGTTTGTATTCCCACAGCAAGAAGGTGACATGGTAGCTATTATGTCATATCTGACCACCTTTAGCCTGCTTACAGATGTCTATAACCTGCACTATTAACCCTAAACCAATACCATTACACCAGGGTCGGAAATGAACACCTGCCAAGTGCCAAATGTGGATAGATTTTCCATTTGATGGGTAAATCTCGGGAGGTTACCTGCTATACTGGTATTGTACATTTTTGTAATGTACAATCATTTTGTAATGTAATTATTGCAACAAAAGTGTATTTATTTATAGAAATAAATGACATATTGGAGAGCATTTGAGGCCACAAACCTCAAAATATTATTTTGCAACAAATCTGCTTGGGCAATTTTGTTTTTATAAATACATTAAAGAAATCATAGTAATACCCTATTCTCTCAATTAAATGTATAACTTATTGGTTCCCTCTCATTTTACCAAAAAGCTGTTTTTTTTTTTCCCATAACATTCTTCTTCTTTCCATAAGCCTATGATGATAGTTCAAAACTAATTTCTGGTCCATTTCAATGACTTTTACAGAACCTTCACAACATTTCCAGGCCTGGAAAAATAAATGTCAAATTCCACGACTTTTCCAGGATTTCCAAGAACGGAACCCGATGACACAACAGGCCATATAAATTGAGCTGGTAAAAATATGCTAACCGGGTAGATTTGTTCTTTTTCCAGTCCCCTTGGCAGGTGAGCTACAAAGTTAATTTAAGAAACTGCATTACACCATCAAAGTGATAGAAACAGGTTCATTCACAGGTCTAAGTTGGAGTTGGTCTAAATAAGAATAACAAAAGGCTAGAATCAGTACCACTCATCAAGTGCTAACGGTTCAATTCAGGAGTTTCACTCTGGGGTTGAACTGAGTGCCGTAGACAAAGCTGAGCTGATACAGGTCTTTGTTGAACTACTAATGTAGGGAGTGGGTGGGACATGAGGAACCAATACTAATCAATGCAGTCTCGTTTGACAGTTGTGCAGTAATGAGAGGCTCCATCTTCACTAAAGACAGGCCAAAACTTTCTTCCTGATCAACAGATGTCAGCATCAAAGCCTTAAGCCAATGTAGTCATCCTCATGATCCTCAGCTAATTTTAAAGGGCTTAGGTCCTCCCTTTTTTAGCCTTGACAATCAGCTAATGGGAGTATTGGACAGAGATGGCTGATGGCTCACATCCCCATTCAAACCACACAGGCTGGAGAGAGAGAAAACGCTGTCTGTGACCGATGAGCCCCTGATCAGCAACGCCTTGTTTCACAAGCAGAGAGAGGAACAGGACGCTACGGCCTCGGCCTACACAGTGAAGGCAGGACACATAAAGAGACAAGACGAGACATGTGGAGGTAGAGACAAACAAATACAAAGCCAGGTTTCGGTTTCAGTGAGGTGACAAGTCCAGTGACATTTCCATTTGACTCACTGTTAAAAGCTGCCCGCGCGTTTTACATGCCCATGACATCATGGGTCCGAATGCGCAAACAGACCCGTCTCTGACCCCAGACACGCTGGGGGAGAGAACTACGCAGGGCGTGTCCAACATACAAGCGCTCGATGAATAGCCGGAGCTTTTAGGCCTGCGGAGACCATTGTAGGGAGAGAAAGGAAAACAGAGATGCATAGAGAGGGACAGGAAGAGGGACATGGTGGTGTTGGGTCAAAAAGCCAAGCCTGGAAAACACACTTCCTCGCAAAAAAGAAAAGAGCGGATAATGGGAGCTCACGTGATCAGGATGGCGACGCCAGGCCATCAAAAAGCTGCTAATGACAGTTTATTTTTATTTTTTTTACCAATTAATTTCCAAAACTTTCCCATAATATTTTACCCCATTTCCATGACTTTATATAAGTAGTCTACAATAGGTAAAGCCTATATAGCGATCATAGGGTGCCATAATGAGGCTCTTACTCCGGTGTGCTATGCCTTAGGCCGTGTAGCAAAAATATAGCATGGAATATGGAATGAAATGCCTTTGTGTCTATACATACAGTAAACCCAGAGAATCCCGTTCCCAAATCCGTGTCACATCTGTGCTACACCACCCACCTATCCTAGAGCATAGCGCACTGGAGGAAGAGCCTCATCATGGCACCCATATTCTTTTATTTTCAGAAATCTTACATTTGCGTTTGCCAGTGTTTGCCACACATCACTTTAAAACGTATCAAAGTGTCAAAGACAACTTTATTTGTCAGGTAGTGAAATATTCTTCCGTCAGGTCCTAGATTGTGCACACGAGCTGAGTAATATACAGTAGAGAGAGGTTAAAAAAAGTTTCAATGGAAACAATGATGTACAGTATGATAATGGATCTAGATACAAGATACAGTGATGATGCTGTTTTTTTTGTTGGTTTGTCTATCTAAGTTAAATTCAACAAGAGGGCAGGCTAGTCATGAGGAGGGAAGAACATATGAAAAACGTACAAAGAGTGGTAAATGGTAAATGGACTGCACTTATATAGCGCTTTTCCACCTTAGCGGCACTCAAAGCGCTTTACAATGACCTCTCATTCACCCATTCCCTCACACATTCACACACCAATGGCGCTAGCTGCCATGCAAGGCGCTAACCTGCTCATTGGGAGCAATTTGGGGTTAGGTGTCTTGCTCAAGGACACTTCGACATGTGGACATTCGGAGCAGGGATTCGAACCACTGACCCTTCGATCACTGAACGACCCGCTCTGAGCTACCGCCGCCCCATAAGCCGCTACATAAGCATTGTTTACTGTATGAACAGCCTGTTGTTAAAGACACCAAAAAAAATACAGGCTACAATTTTCAATATGTACCAAATATCCACCGCTCCTTTGAGAGCGTTAGATCTGTCAAACAACAAACCAGGTGCTACAACATCTGACTGCTCACGAAAGCCCAAACCCTGAAGAGGTAACAGATAACATCGAATTATTTTCAGACAAACATAACAGGATACTCAATTACTGCGTTTCCAATTTAAAGTAGCTATTAATCCGAATGTTGAATGTTTAATTACGCAATAGCGGTGTAGATGGAAGGGGACACTGTGGCTAGGGATGGGGTCGTCTTATTTTGTTTGTTCTCTGGGTTTGTAGGACATGGCAACTCAGTCACCCCACAGTCACCCCACAGTCACTCCTCATGCCCCCTTTATTATTCTGGTCTACTTGTCTCACATGGAAATGACACCATAAACCAGGTGGTGTTCTGCAGCTAGAATACACAAGCGGGGCCTACGCAAACACAGCACCAAGCACTCTGGAGGTGAGGTCAGAGGGAGGGGGCGGGGCCTACGCAAACACAGCACCAAGCACTCTGGAGGTGAGGTCAGAGGGAGGGGGCGGGGTCTTGTTCCTTAACAACCCCTCACACAGCGGCATGCGGAATGCTGAGGAATCTCGCCAGATTCCAGAACTGGGAATAATAATCTGTGGTCACCCCACATCTCACAAAACTTATCTTATGTTGTTGATGATGCCTTAATTACATACAACATGGTAGACAGACAGACACAAACACACACACACACACACCTAGAAACACACACACACAAAACTGCTATCTGATTGAAGTTGGAATGCTTGTGTTTCCAGAGAGCAGATGCTGACTTTGGCAGTGTGGTAGTCTCAACATGCTGCCTGGTGAGATCGAGAAGCCACGGATTCACCTGCTAAATACCTTCACATTCTTCAGACAGCATCTTTGGTTTGATGTGCCGCTGCCCGTCACTGGCCTGGAAACCCAAGAACCCACGTTCTCAAAATGACACACACGCCCAGGGACCCGTACACCCGGCCAGCATTCAACACCAGCAGGACGGAGAGCACTGCCTGTGAAGCCCCTGCAGGCTGACACACACTGCTACAGTAGTACCCCCCCCGCCACACACACACACACACTGCTACAGTAGTACCCCCCCCCGCCACACACACACACACACTGCTACAGTAGTACCCCCCCCCCCCCCCCCCGCCACACACACACACACACTGCTACAGTAGTACCCCCCCCCCCCCCCCACACACTGCTACAGTAGTACCCCCCCCCCCCACCCCCCCCACACTGCTACATTAGTACCCCCCCCCCCCTCCCCACACTGCTACAGTAGTACCCCCCCCCCCCCCGCCACACACACACTGCTACAGTAGTACCACCCCCACTGCTACAGTAGTACCACCCCCACTGCTACAGTAGTACCCCCCCCCCCCCCACACACACACACACTGCTACAGTAGTACCCCCCCCCCCCCCCCACACACACACACACACACACATACACACAATCCCAGCCTCCAAAAGCCCCTCAACCACTTCAAAGCTTAAAGACCTGGCAAGCCCTTCTTCAGGTTTCAAGTGCCGGGGCAGAGATAAGAGGGGAGACGGGACAAAAGAAGAAGAAGAAGAAGAAGAAGAAAGGTGCTCAGAAGTTCCCTCTTTACAGCTGGTTGTTTGGCAGATTCATAAAGGTGAGATAATGGAGGAGTGTAATTTGGAGGGCGAGGCATAACGACGGCCATATGTTTTGCTCCACCGATGAGCTAAGTGTGCCAGTTAAAGATGTTAAGGAATCAAAGGCAAGGTTTTGGCATGAGATGAAGTGCCCCTGCCCCCCCCCCCCCCCTCCATTCAGATGAGCGACGGATAGGGTTTCAACCGGGGCCGTCCAATCACAAACCCCGGAATGCCTGCGGTCTTTTTCGCTCCGCTCTCCCTCTAATCTCTCCTCTTCTCTGTTTCCAATCAACAGTCTAAGGTTTACAGTAAACAGGGGTCGGGCCAATCTGAGAGGAACGAGAGCTATGTGAACGCTATTATGACGGGGGGGGGGGGGGGGCAGAGCAGGCTACTCCTCTTTGTCTGGGGGTCCGTGTGTGTGGGTATATGGCTCGATCCCAAGTCCTGCGTCAGCCACCAGGGGAGTCACAGCGTCCAAGCCCCCCGCTTCCCGAACGGAGGATTAGCTGAGCAGCACGCGCGCCCATCAAGTCGCCTCAGACGCCACGCTCGGGATTCGCCAGAGGAAAGTAGCGCAGAGGAAAGTTGCGCTGGCAGGACTGGTGTAGTCATATCACAGATTTGTCACCTCCAGGGATTCCTTCTCCTGGGCTGGGGATCCTGGCTCTTGTCTGTGGGATCCAGTCATCCAGATTAGCCTAATTATACAGTGCAATAAATGCAATAGGAGGGGTATAATTACTCTCCACTCACACACACCGGCTGGGTACTGGCTCCTGATGAGGTCATTACTCAGTGAGGTACCTACGCAGACCTGACCACCAGACCCAGCCCCTGTCAAGTAAACAACACCCTGGGCTGTGGGTCACTGAAATGGTATACTGTATTCTCATTGGGTGATTTACTAGTGATGAATAATACTGAATCAGATGCCTCAATGGGCTTTCCCAGACAAAATAGAGGTTTGAATTGGATTGAACACGCACAGCTAGCTACTTGTTTTGATCACAAAACGGACAATTTCAAATAGTGAAAAGCTAAAAAAAATAGAGACTGTGTGGATCTACAGCACGGCAGTGTTGCCAAGAGGAGATGCTCTTCTCACGTTGCAGTGTGGGTTAGTGGGAGAACAAGGGGGAACTGGGGGGGGGGGGGGGGGGGGGCGTGGGATGGGGAGACCGGACCGCCCCGAAGTAAAGAAGTTAAATAATAATAATAATAATAATAAAACAAATTCAAAATATATAAAGACCAAGATACAAAATATATACAATCTATCACTACTCTTCCTCTTCGTCATTCATCCCTCTTTCCGGTGAATCTGTAAACACGTTGCTTATTTCAGGGAGCCCTCTCTCCTTGACTCCTCTCTAAACACCGCACTAGGAGGTGAGAGAGGAGGACGCTTGAATTCTCTCCTCCAGTGTATTTTAAGCAGGCAAGGATCTAGGAAGACCAGGCCTCTGTATCTCACGAAGAGAGAGAGAGAGAGAGAGGGGAGGGGTGGAAGGTCGCTGACCTGAACCCATCTCGTTTCCCCTCTCCAGAACATAGATAATGTAAACAGAAGATTAGACGTGCGACAGCGCGCTCAGCACACTGCCTGAGACACAGGGCAGAGCCGGAGCCCCCGGGGGCCTCCCTCCCTCCACTCACCAGACTGAAGTCCCACTGGGCTCCGGGGGTGAGGAAGGTGAAGGAGCTCCCTCTGCGCAGCGGAGGCCTAGGAGACAGGAGGAGAGCAGGAATCTGGTATTATTATAGGAGACAAATCAACTATCCGGAATCAATTTCTCACTGACATACACGCCTTGGCTTTGTTTTTTACTTCACAGGTGAGAGCCCCCCCCCCCTCCACACACACACATTCCTTTTATCCACATGGTTACCTCTCAAACATTCCCTTCTCATGCTCACCCCCTTATCTTCAGTCAGGATGGCCATTAGGGTGTGCCAGATTAGGACTCTGTGGGGGTCCTTAAACAATCTCCTCCCAGTAAGTAGAACATTAGCCCAGCCCCAGACAGCAGGCCGGTGTTCTGAGCACACCTCAGACACAGGCAAGGAGTTGGATTCCTATGATGGCCCCACCGATAAGGTTACAGTCCACATGACTGATGATGGAGACAACCGGCTGGCCGTCTTTCAAAAGTCAAAGGTGGACAAGACGTTCCTGCTGTTGTAAACGGACTGCACTTATATAACGCTTTTTTTTATTATCCAAAGCACTTTATAATGAAGGCCGGTCATTCACCCGTTCACACACGCATCAATGGCGGCAGCTGCCACGCAAGGTGCTAGCCTGCTCATTGGGAGCAATTTGGGGTTCAGTGTCTTGCCCAAGGAGACTTCCGACCCAAGGACACTTCCGACATGAGCCGGGATTCGAACCGCTGACCCTACGATCATTGGATGGACGACCCGCTCTACCTCCTGAGCTACGGCCGCCCCTTTGTCTAAGCCTCCTGCTCCTTGGTCATCTATCCAGTCCAAAACAACACTGTGGTTGCAGGTAATCATATCTAGATCAACAAAGCCATCTAAACATCTAGCAGCCCCAAGAGGAATGTGGCTTCTGAACCCTAAGACTGCCTGATCCCTGTGGACGCTGGGGCATGTGTTCAGTCAGCGTGTCGCTGTTGGCCAGAGTCATTCCAGCCATTCTGGTGGTCTACAAACAGTTGTTGGCACAGGTGGCATTTGGTCCAGAGACTCGGCACTGTCGGCACTTGTTGGCACCGTCTAGGAAGAGCACAGCAGGCGGCCGGCCACACTCTCCACCAGGATACGACTGGAACTGTCTAACCTGAGGTCTGCGCTCCGACTCTGCGGTCTGGACGACAGCCTGGATGGAACAGGCCCAGTGGTCAGAGCGTCCGACCTGTGACCGAAAGGTCGCTGGTTTGAAGCCGGGCCATGCCACTTGACAAGCGATTTCCCATCAATCACTGCCTACCGTTGTGCCTTTGAGCAAGGGACTTCGCACCAGCTCATAATCGTAAGTTGCATTTGAATCGTAATGAGGTAAATGTACTGTAAATGAATGCCGGCCAAGTGGGAGGAAGAAGAAAATAAGGTGATGTAAAACAGAGAGATAACAGGGGGAGGCAGGAAATAACGACATGCAGATAGATTAACTTAATTTAGGTTTAGGATGGGTTACAGCCTACTGTATCAATTTCAAGGTGGAAAAAATATATTTTCACTTTCACTGTGACTAGGTTATCAGTGGAATGTACTGTACTGTGGCCTGGGGGGTAAGGCGAGTTACTGTCTGTCATACCACACGCGTGTGGGTGTCGGAAATCGACTTTAAGTTCAAACGGGAACGTATAAGACAACACCACAACCCTATACGAGCTGCTGCGCAACAGTATTCCGCGAATCCGCGCTATGATGGGAACCTGTCCGGATGCACCGGGGGCATTCCCGTGTATTTAACACTCATTGCTGTCACATCTGAAAGCTAAGGCTATGTGAGGTGCTTGTACATTGTAGGTGTGTGTGGGTGTGTTGCGGGTCGTGGTATGCAGGGTGATGGCTGAAGATGCTCCCTTGTGAGCGAGAACCAGGGTGGTGTGTGTGTGCCTGCCTGGCCTCCTCCCTTCCGTCTACTCTGGCGGTGGCGTGACTTTAAAAAATGTCTCTGGAATGGCTTCCCAGAAGCACCGCGCGATGACACCTGGGCAGAGTGTCGCTGAGGAGGAATGGCGGGCATGGACCCTGGGGACCGTCTGCGCCGCTAGCTTAGCATACGTCACGAGACGGTTACCTCGGTGGCCGCGCGACTATTTCTCACAAGGACCAGAGAGGCACGTGTGGAATGAAGTCTGAGCCCGGTAGAGGAATGCACACAACACACCCTCATAATATAACCCCTCCTCTCTCTAACGAGGTCCGGTTCTTCATCACCCGTAATCCAAACAATGACTGGGAAGGGAGGGAGACACTGCGTAACCGCGCAGAGAATGTCTCCTGGAGGTCGGCGAAGGACATTTCTGAAGGATTCCGTCATGCGTCGAGGACTCGTCTCCTCTCTAGCCAAGAGTAGCCTATAGGCTATCGTATAGCTCCCTCGATCATAACAATCACGCTGGTCTGGTCAGAATCCCAGCACAGACCCTACTCCTGTAGATTCGGGTTGTTGTTGTTGTTTTCGACTTTGTGGGTTGTGTTGGATTCTTCTGAGTCAAAATATCCTGATGATTAATTTACCACTGAATAGGAGTCATTAAAAGGATCTTTATAAAGACCTACTTAAGATTGCTAAACCTGATAGACCGCTCTCATGGGAATATCCAGTGTGTGTGTGTGTGAAGCAGTATACCCTGACGTCTTCACCTGGGGCGAGAGACTGTTTGCTGTGCGGTGGTGATCTCATGAGAAGCAGTAGCCGCTGTGCGAGCGGTGGAAGGAGGAAACAGCTCGGAGGTGAGTTCAGCGAGCAGCGCGGTTCCGTTTCACACGAGCCGAACCTGACGAACAAAGGCAGGGCCGAGCATGACGACGCTGGAGTTTGTGTGGACAAACACAGCCACAAACACAACACACACACAACCTTTGCCCCCGGGCTGGCTGCTACGAAGAGGGCGACTGCACGGTGACATCAATCCCCTAGGCTTTCTAAAGGCCATACGCACCAGCACACAATGGCTATGTAGCCTACTGGCTTCAAAACAGCATATTGTATGGGAATGGTGACATTGGATACATGACCCAATGCAGTATTATACGCAAATCCTGATTCTGTCACTCTAGATGTGGATGAGGATGACTAAGGAATCAGAGCTTGTGTTATTGAAGTAGCCTTAACAAGACTGTCGTTTCCCGAAGCATAACTGACTCACGTGATCTGTTATGACTCACGTGATCTGTTATGGCAGCTGTGCAAGATTAAACTAAGGTCTGTCCCTAAGGCCTGTGACTGGACGTCACACGGGGGTATGGTTTTACAGGGTAGGAGGTGTGGCGTACATAGGCTACGCATTAAACACAGCACGGCCATCACTGGACAAATCACCTGCCACTGGGCTCATCTTCAAATCACATCCATACCCAGACGAGAATTATGTCTAGGATCCACTGTCCATATTTCCTGTATTATGAACAGCTGCACCTCCCGTCATCAGTCAGTCAAGCTTCTGAAGTCTGCTGACACGACATCACCATCAATCCTGGTGCTGCCAAAACAACCTGGAGCTCAATGCTTTAAAGGCAGCGGAGATGGAGACTTCAGAAAGACAAACTCTTTGAGCCACTCCCCTCCGGCAGGAGGCTGCAGTCCATTAGGACCAAAACATTGAGGCACAAAACCAATTTCTTCCCGACTGCAACCGGAATCAACCAGGCATGAGAACCCCACTGGCACTGTTCCATTTTGTATATTCTTGTAAATTGTATTTTTATATTGTATTTGCCACTTTATTGTTCTTGCACTGTCTATTGTCACACACAACAGACCAAGGCTGATTCTTCATTAAAACCTACTTGATCAAATAAACCTGGTTCTGACTTGTTTTGCAGTGAAGCTGGTTAAGTGGGGTCAAAAATAAGGTCTTCTCTTTCCATGTTTTCCTGCTGGGCAACATTGGGCAGCGGCCTCTTTGGCACAAACTATGGAAAGCTTATCAGAGTACCTCTCGCCAACATCAACTTTCTCAGTGGCTCGATACCCCAAAATAAAAGTGACTTTTGACTGTCTGGGAGCTTCAATAGCACATTTTTATCACAACAAACAGAAAAACCACTGTGTATATCACTGCATGGATCTAAATCACCAGTCCTTAAATAGATGCAGGGTTAGAATGAACTCTACTTGCTAACCAATGGTTGGTAAAACAAAGATGGCTGGCTGGTAAGCCAAAAATTTTGATTTGGACCCTGCTAGTACAGTCAATGTTATGCACACTAATATTATACTGATTGAGTATCGCATATGAGATCATGAAGACCAACTTAATAGTAATAATAGCAAATTGCAAGAGTGAAAAGCTATTTATTATTTTTGGTTGGTAAAACATCTGGCTGGCTGGGGATTTTTTTCCATTTACCAACCAGTTGGCTGGTAAGCCAAAAAGTTCATTTTAACCCCTGAATAGATGATAGGACTGTGTCTGTCTGTGTGCATTATCCTGGACTACTGCCAAGAGATATCTGGACCCAACCTCTCCCCTCTCCTTTATCAAGCACAAGGGATCAAATAAGGGTTGAACTTCTATTTGATTTGTAGTATCTATCTTTATGAGTTTGCATGCTCTTCTCAGAGACGTGCAAAGTCTCTTCACAGTGCATCACATGCTCACCACCTTACAATGTCAGATGGGAGCCGAAATGACATCACTAGTGCAGAAAGGACAAAAACACCACCACCACCAGAGGCATCCCATCATGAATGAGTGGGCCTTTGCCGCCACCTTGTGGTGAAAGTGGGTATGCTATGGAAAGCTTAAAGGACAGGTTCGAATTTAGCATTATAAGCCATGTTATAAGGTTATTTACGATAAAATACAACGGCCGATATCAAAGTTTTGTCAAACGGTGCACTCTCGAGATAAAGCCCGCCACCGCCAACACACTCAATGGATCCATAGGTGCATAGACAAAATCCCTAAAAAAAAACACCATAAACTCCCATTTTCAAAGACAGGAAACTCACCGAGTGGTCACTGGTGTCCGTGATGTTCTGGCAAAAAAAAACACCACAAAGTATGCTTCCAGTCGGGGTTTATTGATCATTTAGAATATAACTATTTTCACTCACAGTACATACGTTTGTAAACTTCCGCTTGAATTTTGGGAGGTCTTGGCTGCGTTCCGAATCGCTTACTTCTATAGTATGGCAAAAATGGATGTAGTATGTTCCAATACATAGTATACCACATGCAGTATGGGAAAAATACCAGGATGTCATACTACATCCGGTCGTATTTTGCAGTATGCACACCAGCACACTTTTCTGGATATTCTGACCCACAATCCTGTGCGCAGCGGAAATCATGTGCAAGTCGGGCCGTGACAGACGGGTGTTTTGATGAATCCCAGCTGTGGATGAATGACGCTTTATGGACAGTGACGGATGAGGTCAAATTTCAAGGCGCAATGTTATGAAAGTAGTATATCCCAATTCAATGCATTCTGCGTGCAAAGTAGGTACTTTCTTGGGGCAGCTGTAGTACGTACTGGTAGTAAAAAGTAGAAGTATGTGATTCGGAACGCAGCCCTGGACTGAGTTTGGAGGCTACCACAGAAGAAGAGGAGCCACTTCCGGGTCACAGATGTACACAACAACAACAACAAGTCGAGAAGCCTAAGACTGCGTTGCAGGCAGCTGGTATTTCATTGATAGTGTTAGGTAGAAGTGTTTGTTGATCAAAACAAATATGGTACACGGAGGAATCTAAACATCTCTGGTTTTGTTGTCAATACAAATCAATGGATATAATATGATCAATAAAACCCAATTGGAAGCATACTTTGGTGATTTTTTTTTTGCCAGAACATCAACGGACACCAGTGACCACTCGGCGAGTTTCCTGTCTTTGAAAACTAGAGTTTATGGTGTTTTTGAGGGATTTTGTCTATGCACCTATGGATCCATTGAGTGTGTTAGCGGCGACGGGCTATATCTCGAGAGTGCACCGTTTGACAAAACGTTGATATCAGGCGTTGTATATGATCGTAAATGACCTTATAACATGGATTATAATCCAAACCTGTCCTTTTATTTAGAAACCCTGACAAGTTGAATGTGTCAGTTTTGAACTATTTGGTTGGCTAGCTAGATGTGAACATTAATAATACCCATAGGGGGGACTTTCAGCTGTGGGACATTACAAAGCAAAGGGTTGTAAATGCAGAATATACATAGTATAACAATAATCATAAAAAGAACAAGGGGTATATATACATCCTTACATACAGCATGCGTAAAGTATAGAATATGTATATAAGTATATATACATACATACATCCAGACTGTACAGATATATGTCTAATACTCATGTATGCACACCTCCACAACACTCAGGCACTGTTTTTCAACTGGGTGGCTAGGTTTCCCATACTCATGTTTAGCCTCTCGTAGCCAGGTGAATGTTAAAGTACAGTTTATTAATGGATAACCCCTTGAGATGAGCCATCTCGTTTTCGAGGGGGTCCACAACAATAATATAACAATATACACAATCAAATACAATGTACGTTACAAGAGCCTCTCATTTACCGACCCACTCACACATTCCCTTAAACCCACAGCACACACACACGATGTGGAAGTAGGCTAGATAAAGCAAAACATGTCTTCCTTTAAACGAATAGACTCACTCGTGCACAAGAGAATAATGACACGCGTTGCGCGGACAAGACAACACAGGACAGTTAGCTTAGCCCCCGGGACAACACAGGACAGTTAGCTTAGCCCCCGGGACAACACGGGACAGTTAGCTTAGCCCCCGGGACAACACGGGACAGTTAGCTTAGCCCCCGGGACAACACGGGACAGTTAGCTTAGCCCCCGGGACAACACAGGACAGTTAGCTTAGTCCCCGGGACAACACAGGACAGTTAGCTTAGTCCCCGGGACAACACAGGACAGTTAGCTTAGCCCCCGGGACAACACAGGACAGTTAGCTTAGCCCCCGGGACAACACAGGACAGTTAGCTTAGCCCCCGGGACAACACAGGACAGTTAGCTTAGCCCCCGGGACAACACAGGACAGTTAGCTTAGTCCCCGGGACAACACAGGACAGTTAGCTTAGTCCCCGGGACAACACAGGAGAGTTAGCTTAGTCCCCGGGACAACACAGGACAGTTAGCTTAGTCCCCGGGACAACACAGGAGAGTTAGCTTAGCCCCCGGGACAACACAGGACAGTTAGCTTAGCCCCCGGGACAACACAGGACAGTTAGCTTAGCCCCCGGGACAACACGGGACAGTTAGCTTAGCCCCCGGGACAACACAGGACAGTTAGCTTAGCCCCCGGCCATTACTAGCTACGCTAGCACGTTACCCAAGGGACTGCGACGACACAGATATTGTAGTTTACGTTTGCTCGCTAGAAAGAGAATTCTCTGAACTTGATCGGACAGCTAGGACAGGTTCTTCTCACCGTTTAGTATTGTTATTGGCCTCGGGGGACGTCTCATCCATGGAGAACTTCCTCTTCTTGGAGCTCGCTTTTCTTCTCGGTCGCTCGTTCTCTGTTTCTGTCATCGGGGTTTGTGCCCGAGCTTGACCAGTTTGCTCCATTTGAAATATTGGATCAGATAACTATGTAGTAGTGGCCTAGAATATAAATATGATTATATTTCAATGAAACTACTAACTACAAGGGGATGTTAAGGTAAATTCAAACCGGACTGGACGGATGTTTGAATATGGCGGAAATCTGAACAATGGCCAATGAGGAACAACCAGGGGGGTTAGTTGCTACGATACCACACAGAATAGGGCGGGGTCAAAGAACACACAGGCAGGCCGGGGCGGGGTCAGCAGACCGGGGCGGGGTCAGCCCTAGATAACAATAGGGAGGGAGATCAAGGAACTTTCTGGTGCTTTGCAAAATAACCTTCCGATTCAAACGTGCACTTCAAAAAAACACAATAGGCCATGCATTCATAACCCCACTTTTGTTCATTCAGTACAAAACAACAGTACAAAGGGCCTACACCCCTACAACAGTCACCACTAGTCAGGTGAGTAGCCAACAGTTGCAGTTGAGACCTGATGTAAAGACATTTATTAGAAAGAATTTAATAAACACAATCACACTCAAACACATATACAAATGTCACCTTCGAAGCTCCAGCTAAAATATTTATTGGGACCAATTTAATACACATTTGTATCAAACTGGTGGCAGTTCAGAGCTGCTTGTCACATTCCAGTTGGTAACCTGTCCATGCCGGAATGCCCCCTGTCCAGGTGCTGTCACGGTGGTCGCAGTCTCCAGCAGGGCAGAAAGGGTAAGAGGCTCCAACAGAGCACTGTTTTGCCCTATGACCTCCCTGCTCTGGGTCAGTTCTGGGTCACACCAACGCACACACACACACACATACACACACACACACGTATTTTATAGTATAATTGCTCAAAGCACTTTAAGCTGATGCCTGTCTACACTTGGACTCCTTGTACATCAGGGACAGTGATGGAAATAAGTCCTGCACTTTTCACTTTTATCCCTGACATTGCAGACATACTGTATGTTTTTATATATACTGATTGTAATTGCTTTTGTCAAATAAATCAAATCAAAATCAAATCAAAATCACACACACACAAATCAGATAACAAGACAAGATACAAGATAACTGTCTTCATCAGTATAATCGGAGAGATAATGGCACATTAAAATACCTTCTTCATCAGTCTCCCCATCAAAAGAAATCTTTGAACTGTCCTCAGAGAACTGGACACAGATACTAGGCACCCCCGACGAAGCCCTGTATTCAATTTACCATAGAGGGAGAGTGGGAAGACAAATAAAGCTTTGATTGATTGATTGATTGATTGATTGAAGACAGCAACAACTTAGGTACTACAATACTGCATCACTTCATTGAAGAATTGACAGCCCTGCTGTCTCCCAGATTGGATCACCGTTGTCCCTCTTGAATAGACAAACTATTTCACAACACACTGCTCTGACAATCTGCTCTGATTACTCAACTCTCTTTGTATCTGGGATGGAGATTTGGGAGGGTGTCTGAGAGGAGGCAGCAGGCCCCTCAGTTGACCGCGAATATGGTTCTTCCTCTGAGGGAACATTGGAGAGACCAAGACCAACCATCAACTCCTCATTACATAGAGTCTGAAGGTGAAGACAATGTAAGACAGTGTAGATAGGAAGCATACAGTTATAGTGTGGTTGACCCCACTGGGCTAGTAAGTGGGATCAGGACAGAAACGTGTTGGCATCATTGTAGATATATATTATATGGTTGACCTTAGTCTGCACAAGGCTGTCCGCAGAGAAGTACTTGGCCGGGCTGTCCCCTCCGTACAGGCTGCTGTGGTCTGTCAGAAGAGGGTTGTTGGCCATGAGCACGGCCGTCCTGTCCAGGTTGGCCTCCGAGGCCTTGAACATGAGGGCCACGCAACTCTTGTGGCGGTGAGACTTCCCCTGGCCCTGCACCGCCATCAGCTCCTCACACTCCAGCCTCTCATTGAATGCCTGATAGCGAGAGAGAGAGACCCCAAAGAGACAGAGAGAGAGAGAGAGAGAGACCCCAAAGAGAGAGAGAGAGACCCCAAAGAGACAGAGAGACCCCAAAGAGACAGAGAGAGAGAGACCCCAAAGAGACAGAGAGAGAGAGACCCCAAAGAGAGAGAGAGAGGCCACAAAGAGAGACAGACACAGACACAAAGAGAGACCAACACAGAGAAATAAAGGGTGTGTGCACTCAAACGCAGAAGTGGAAGAAGCGTCAAATGACTTTATTCATGAGAATGTCTTAGACATCGGTCTGTGACCACTGACCAAAGGAGTTTGATTGACAGACCTTCATCACTTTCATGGGCCCATCGGTGTCTGTCTCCATCTGAGCCAGTTTAGCCTCAGACTCCTCTCTTAGAATGTTCCATATCTCTTCTGAATTCTTTCCTGCAGTTCAATAGTAGCTACATCAGTGCAACACCAGTGTGCGTCAATACTGGAGGACTGACGGCTATACCCCATAGTAATATCAGCTCAATAGACTCTCACCTTTTGCCTTCCGATAGATCTTTGAAGTGGTAACCTCATCCTTGCTCACTGGCTTGAGGAAAACCTCTGCAATTTTATTTCCTAAAGCCCTGTAAAGTTCCCAACAAATGCTGCTTATTACTATTATTATTCATAATAATACTTTATTCATATAATAACATATTACATATTCATACAATAACATATTAATGCAATAACAACATTAACATCTATTTATCTTACATTAACTTGTTATAACAAATCATAATATACACACTGTAGGCCTACAAAATTAAATATATTATTTTGGTAATATATTACTTTTTATCCATTGACAACAGCCTTCTGACTACAGCTTGCAGGGCATAATGTCCTTCCTCGTCTTGAAGAATGTCAGAATCATGGATGTATGCATTCTAAATGGGTTTCACGGTTCTTCAATGATGTCACAGTGTGATGATGATGTACCCGTACCCTCAGCTGACACACACAGACATACACCAGTCCTGGGCTCAGATCCCCTTCCCCTCACCCTAACCCGGGTCTGTATCCTTTTCCTACCCCCTCCCTACCCCGACCCCTGCCTCTATCTGGGCCCAGGCACACTCACGCACACACAGACACACACCAGTGTTTGCCATGTCTCTCCTATGATGTTTTTAGCCTCTCTTACTCTGAAAATTTAATTTAATGTAATTTATTGCTTTATAAATGTTCTTAGCCAATAGACAAACATACTCCAGGAGCATGCTCGATCGCCTTGTTGAGAGGGGTCAGGGAAGAATTTTTACAGCTCACTTTTCTGGCCCCCGGGTGATACTGTTTTTTTGCTTCCCTCTGGAATATGTAGGGGTGGGTCGTATACCCACCTCCCTTGTTCTCTGTAAAGCGCATTGTTTTGCCTCTGGGTATGAAATGCGCTATACAAATAAAGCTTTGATTTGATTGATTTGATTTGAAACCAATATGGGCTCACTTAAGGGCTTGAAGGAATGGATAGGACAGATGAAGGGTTGCAAAACGAGATATCCATTTTGAGAAATATTGGTTCATCATAGCATTTTGTGTCAAACACATTTTAAGGTACAACAAAAATGTCTAATCTTAAAATCTGCTGACATAAATAGTTCACACATAAAGGCACCTATTAGCAATCATTTCTGATAATAAAATGCAAATGTGAAAAGTTGGTGTTTATCTAGTTTTGCAACGAAACTCAACAGATTGTCGGCAGAGGGAGGGAACACACTGATGGCATTGACGGCTGTATCTAGAGATGACTCATACAAGGCCATCAAGGTGACATGAGAACACAAGTATTATCTGACCACTGGAGGCGGTTCTGAGATAACGAGTGGCTTCAGAGAGCACTATTGAATAGAGGGAAGTAGCTCAATAGAATCACCGGTTCTAGCATCAAAACAAAAAGAGTCAGAAGCTGAAACACTGGGTTAATTATTATGACTGACTGATTACCTCTGAAGGGCTTGGATGTGGAGAGGAACGTTCTGCTCCCCTCCCAGCGCCTGTTCCTCTCCGGGCTCCGGCCCAGCCTCTGGGATGCCGTCCAACTTCATGCTCAGAATTATATGGCAACCAGATTCCCCTTATCTCCCCCGGGGCTAAGTGTGTTGTTAGATCTTACGTGTGACACGGTAACGCGGGACGACAAGGACACAGAGCAGAGATAAGATGAGAAGACAATGTTCCATCATTAAATTCTCAGTCGGGACATTTAAGCTTCCTCCTGCCCGAACCGATTCATCCACTCGCGGAACAGGAACTGTCAGGATCCGTTTTTGCTTACATTTCCAATGCTGTTCTCTGTGGTGTCTTGCGTCCACAGAGAAAGGCTCTTGCATGCGTTTCCATTCTCGTGCTGGCTGGACAGTGCTGAGAGATGTTCTGGTGATTACATCAGTTATGATGGGGGATTATATGAAAAAGGTATGGCGGTGTGGTCTCTCGAGCTACAGAACCCCTAGAACTCCCTTGGTTGGATTGGGGCTGATGCAGGGATGGTTGCATCCTGAACAGGTTTCCACAGCTTCACACAGCATGACATCCACAGGAAGAACATAATAAATACAAAAGACGGGTGATATACTATATTTGATATACCATGTTTTATTCATGAACAGTTTGAATCTGTAAAGATACAGCTATACTGTGAGCACTGCTGGAAATCAGCTTTGGCTCGCTCTAGTTCGGCCAATAGTCCAAAGAGTAGATGACACATTCGACAAACACTTGAGGTCATAGTTCATCTCCTCAGTCTTCGTCTGTAGCGTTGCCTTGGAAGACATTGTTGAATTGATCCCCAGTTTTATAACCGATTTCAAATGGTGCTAGAAGGCAGCAGCGGGCTCTAAGCACCAGGAGAAATCAGTCATCCTTGAGTGGAGAAAAAGAGGATGATGAAGAGGATGATGAAGGAGGATGAAGCTGCGACGAGTGTCCGTCGTCCCTGAGCTGCTCCTCTGTCCCCAAGAACACTGATTTCATATGGTGCTAGACACTGGGAACACAAATCTAAACCACCATGTGAAACCAGCCTCCGGGGGAAGACATTCTCAGACGGACCGCAGCGGCGCGACCTCCGGGGTGAGATATGGTCAGCAATGCTATAGATGACACAGACGTTTTTTGGCTAACCACACGAGACATGACTCAATTTACTGAGACACTACTGAGACACGCATACAGTGAGAATGAAACGCCGAGTCAGAATGAGATGAATGGGATGGTGCTTTTAGAGGAACTCCCTCTTTCTGATAAATGTGGTTGCCATGGCAGCGTGTCTGTGTGAAAAGCAGAGGTGTGACATCCTCATTTACACCTCCAACTCGTCAAGTCTCTTTTACAGTAGAGTGAAGAACTGTCAGAGTAATTCTCTATACTGTGTAGACGCATCATGTCTACACTGCAGAGAAATTCAGAAATACACAATAGTAAACAATTAAATATTAGCAATTTATATAATTTATTCAATAGATTTATTACAACATGTAACATCTGCACACGACAATCGGACAAAAGATTTTAAAATTACTAATATTAGTTGGGATATTAAATCATCAAGTCATTTGAAAGCTATAAGCATCAACAACAGACATGGTGGTTCTTACCAACAGAACGATTGGTTCCACAGCAAGGCGACATCCCAGCCAAGGGTCCTGGGAAAAACACACAGAAACACCAGATGATGACTGATCAGATCAGTGTGTGTGTGTGTTTGTGTTGTGAGCAAACACACCACACCAATAACTAAACAAATGACTCTTCCACATTTAACGAGACCTGATTTACTGGACCTCCCTAGTCGTAAAATAACAACAGACAGCTTATTGTACCCAGGTTACTGTACCTGTCCTGCAGGTATCTATGGACACAAGGCACATCCTGCTGTCAATGTGACAGGGGTGCCACACCTCCACTCACACACGCGCGCACGTGCGCGCATGCGCGCACACACACACACACACACACACACACACACACACACACACACACACACACACACACACACACACACACACACACACACACACACACACACACACAATCTTACCAGACTATGACAGCATGGCTACTCTTCAAACTGCTCCCTCCAAACAAGATGTGTGTGTGTGTGTGTGTGTCTGGTAGTGGTGGGGTGTGGCAGAACCCTCACACACCTGTGTATCTCACCTGAGGTGGCTGCTGAACCAGGCGGGGGTATAGGAATGTGCAGTGAGTGTGGTGTCCAGTGTCCGAGTCAACACAACACAAAGACCTCTATGCTATGTGTTCATGGGAACCAGGGCGAATGATTACGTAACTGTGGCGGTGTCATGGCAACGCGGCCTAACAGCCTCGGTCCACAAGGCTGTGTGAATGCCGGGTGCTGGTGGATGAACCGCAAGGCCACATGTAAACACAGTGGATGTCAGGGCATGACATACTGCTAGGATTTATGGGAAATGTAGTTTCCTTAAACTGAGGAAAACTAATCTGCCAGAATTCACTCATTACGTGATTGGTGTTGTCTCTTCTGACTTAAGATGTGTGTATGGACACAAGGGGGCGCTGCAATATCTAAAAATCCCCAAAACACCAACAAGTGTCACTCAGCAGCCAGCAAGTGGCAGTGGCTCACTGCAGAGAACAGAAGAATACTACAATTCTAGTATTTGGTCTACACGAAATTTCTAACCTTTAAAAAACAATGACAACACAAAAATTGATGACAACAACAACAATAAAAAGTGCAGATCAGAGCATCAGCCTGGATGGATGGATGATTACGTGACAAACATCTAAGGTCCCACACGCTCCCCATCTGATTAACTCTCCCCCCTAGTCTCTCCCCATCTCTCTCTCTCTCTCTCTCTCTCTCTCTCTCTCTCTCTCTCTGTGAAAGGATCCCTTGTGGAGGTGAGGCAGTGATGTTGTCAGCCCTCCGTCGCTCCCCTTCCTGTTCTATTCTCTCCCAGGAAGTGACACGCAGGGACAGAGTCTCCCACACACCGGTCCCTTGAATAGCAGGTCCTGGCTGCCATGGGTGACAGTGATGTCATTCTTCCGGCTGCTCCCCCGACCCCACGAGAGAGAGCGGCAACTGTATTAAATTATATAATAGCCTATATGATTCT
>NC_140246.1:13648035-13653035 GCF_949987555.1 Borostomias antarcticus
GAGTATACAGGTAGTAACTAGAGTATACAGGTAGTAACCAGAGTATACAGGTAGTAACCAGAGTATACAGGTAGTAACCAGAGTATACAGGTAGTAACCAGAGTATACAGGTAGTAACCAGAGTATACAGGTAGTAACCAGAGTATACAGGTAGTAACTAGAGTATACAGGTAGTAACCAGAGTATACAGGTAGTAACCAGAGTATACAGGTAGTAACTAGAGTATACAGGTAGTAACCAGAGTATACAGGTAGTAACCAGAGTATATAGGTAGTAACTAGAGTATACAGGTAACCAGAGTATACAGGTAGTAACCAGAGTATACAGGTAGTAACCAGCACACAGGTAGCGTGAGATCGTGAGATCATCCTGATTTCGCCAGCTCACATTCTGTTCTCTCTCGTCAATCAGTCTGGATACTCTCCATAGAGATCCGTTTGTGCCAGATCGGAAAATCTTGCCAATCAGCGTTGGTCCAGAGGAATTTGAAATACAAATAGCTACGCTGGGCTGGTTTAGGTATGACGATAGCGAGGGGTGGTTGAAGTTAGAGTGTGATAGACGGTGATAGACAGATGGTTCATTCAATCACCCGCCAAGTATTTTTGAAAGTGTCTGGCCTTTTGGAACCAGTTTCCAACGGATAGTTCCCAAGTTAACACATACAGCGACGCAACCTGTCACGGAATAAACTCTTAGTTTGTCAACTTCAATCTCAACATAGCTATACATCACAGTTCGTCCAGATCATATGCCACCGTGAGAGTGACGTTCACACTTCCCACTCAAGTTATAGTACATGCTACAGTCAGGGAGAGAGACAGAGGAGAGAGAGAGAGAGAGAGAGAGAAAGAGAGAGAGACAGAGAGACAGAGGAGAGAGAGAGAGAGAGAGAAAGAGAGAGAGACAGAGAGACAGAGGAGAGAGAGAGAGAGAAAGAGAGAGAGACAGAGAGACAGAGGAGAGAGAGAGAGAGAGAGAGAGAGAGAGAGAGAGAGAGAGACAGAGACATGGTATCCATCTTCTCATGTCAAAGACAGACGTCATTCGCTTCAACAACGTTCAAGGCTACTATAATGACCTCTGCCCCCGCGACAGCGCGGAGGTCATGTTTTGGGTGGCGTGTGTTTGCTGGTTACCTCCTCCCCAGCGCAGCGCGGAGGTCATGTTTTGGGTGGCGTGTGTTTGCTGGTTACCTCCTCCCCAGCGACAGCGCAGGGCGAGAGGTCATGTTTTGGGTGGCGTGTGTTTGCTGGTTACCTCCTCCCCAGCGACAGCGCGGAGGTCATGTTTTGGGTGGCGTGTGTTTGCTGGTTACCTCCTCCCCAGCGACAGCGCAGGGCGAGAGGTAATGTTCTCGGTGGCGTGTTTGTGTTTGTTGGTTTATTGGTTGGTTTATTGGTTTGTTTGTTTGTTTGTTTGTCATCAGGATTACGCAAAAACTACAAGACTGATTTGTATGGAACTTGGTGGAGGGGTGTAGCGTGGGCCAACTTAGAACCCATTACATTTTGGAACGGATCCAAATCACAGGGCTGATCCAAGAGTTAAAACAAAACTTTGAGCGAAGCCAGCTCCCTGTGTGGGAGCGCTAGAGACACAGGGTTTGGGCTGAGGGGTGCGGGCCTGGAGAGCACTGAACCGCCTCCCGCCGGCTGTGACCCGAGGGGGGCGCCACAGAGCCGCCCCAAAAATGGCCGCCCATTCACCTCCATTCATTTTTTGGACTTAGGCTCAGGAGGGAACCAACGAACAGTGGTGGATCAGTTGAAAACACAGAGGAAAATCCATATCTATTTGAGGACTCGAGTCTGCGTTGGAGAACAAAAGGCCAGAAATACAGTTCAACCGCCGACCCCATCACCAGGGGAACAATGATGGCAAGTGATTGGGAGAGAGGGAGAGAGGGAGGGGGGGGGTTGGTTGCACTAGACCGGGCCGGCCTGTTTTTTTCCAACGGCTCAGGCGCAGTTTAAACCCCTCTCTCTCTCCCAGGGGGCCGGTCAAACGGTGACGCGGGTCCGACCTCGTAGGGGGAGCTGGCCCACCGCTGAGCCAGCCAGCCCTGTGGTCCGGCTGTGTTAGCGCTTCCGCTGGAGAACCACAGAGAACCCAAGCTTTGACTGACGCATAAACAGAGACCGCCGTACACAAACACGCGCACACCGCCGTGACCCAAACATATTCCCGTGACCCAAACATATCCCCGTGACCCAAACATATCCCTGTGACCCAAACATATCCCCGTGACTCAAACCAAACACATCCCCGTGACCCAAACACATCCCCGCTCCAACTGAAACAAACTGTAACGCAATGTGGGGACGGGTTGCGTCTTTCGCAACCGAACCAGGAAATTGTGTCATAGTCACACCGCACGTCACTTCCTGGAGAGTAGTCATATAGAGCTGGTGCCGAGTGAAGCAGCCGACAAAAACAACTTGGCTGAAAAGATCGCCGGGAGGCATTATTTGGCAAGAGCTGGGATTAACAGGTAGCAGAGCGGGGAAACTCCCTTCATTGTATCTCCACTCAGTTACACAGAAACAAGAGAGACAGAATTATAATTACCCTACAGTCTGACCACTCTCTCTCAAACGCTCTCTCTCTCTCTCTCTCTCTCTCTTTCTCACCCACCTCTTGCTTGCTCTCTCGCCACTCTGCTCCCTCCCTCCCTTCCTTCCTCCCTTCCTTCCTTCCTTCCTTCCTTCCTTCCTTCCTTCCTTCCTTCCTTCCTTCCTTCCTTCCCTTCCTTCCTTCCTTCCTTCCTTCCTTCCTTCCTTCCTTCCTTCCTTCCTTCCTTCCTTCCTTCCTTCCTTCCTTCCTTCCTTCCTTCCTTCCTTCCTCTCTCCCTTCCATCCCTCCTTCCTTCCTCTCATCTCTTTCTCTCGCTCCAGTCTTCGCTCTCTCTTTCTCTCACCTGCATTATTTCTCTTCGTCTCCCTCTATTCTGTCCTTCTCCCATCTCTGTCTGTCTCTACTTTTCTCCCTCCCTCTCCCCCCGCCCTCTCTCCCTCTCTCTCTCTTTCTCTCTCTCACACATACACACACACACATACACACACATACAAACATGCTCTTTCAAACAGGTTCTCTGTCTCCCTTCTCTCCCTTCTTCTCCCTCTCTCTCTCCCTCCCTCTCTCTCTCTCCCTCTCTCTCTCCCTCTCCCTCCCTCTCTCCCTCTCTCCCTCTCTCTCTCTCCCTCACTCCCTCTCAACCTCTCTCCCTCTCTCTCTCTGATGTAGCAGGTATTCATTCTGTGATCACAGAGCGCGGAGACGTGGCACGGTGTGTGTGCATCATCAGAGGGGAGGGCCGGGCAGAGGCCAGATTCTGTTACCTACCGCTGACGCACGTTCACACGCACAGGTAAACAAACATGCTCCGCGCACATGAAGCCCACACACACACACACACACACACACGTGCGCTCACACACACACACACACACACACACACCCACACACAGACACACCCACACACAATCACATAAAAATAAGACACACCGAACGTAAACGACAGGCATGTTCACGAGTCACGACGGACGGGACCTTCCTGAGCGGACGACGGTACTCACTGTCTGTGCCACCGTACAGCTGCATGTACGGATGAGGCAGGGCTACTGGTGACTTCCTCATTCCTCCTCCTCGTACTCGTCCCTTATGATCATCCGCAGGCACGAACAGCCTCCCATCTCCCGGGAATTCAAAACCAGAACACCGGAGTCAGAATCTCTCTCTCTCTCTCTCTCTCTCTCTCTCTCTCTCTCTGTCTGAGGGATGGCCTCCATGGGAGTCCTTCTGTTCCCCGGCTCGGTGCCGTCTTCTCCCTCCAGCTAGGTGAGTCTCTCTCTCTCTCTCTCTCTCTCTCTCTCCTCCTCTCTCCCCTGTCCTCCTCTTCTCCCCTCTCTCTCTCTCCCTCTCTGCCCTTCAGAGCGGTGGGCGTGTCCCTCTTAACCTCCATGAAAAGAGAGAGTTGGGGAGAGGAGAGAGAGGAAGCACACACCCATGTGGGAGAGAGAGAGCTGGCACTGCTGGCGTGTGTGACGTCAAAGCGTGTGTGTGTGTGTGTGTGTGTGTCTGTGTGGGTGTGTGTTTGGGTGTTGGTGCGTATGAGAATAATAACCCCACCTCCTGGCAACTCGCTCTCACTCTTTCTCTCTCTCTCTCTCACGCACGCACACACACATTTAGTGCCCAGGCAGGCTGCAGTGCTTGTTCCCAGGGCACGGCGTGACGTTAACCGATCCACTTCGGCTGGAGGGAGGAGGAGGGGGGGGGGGGGGCTGGGAGGATGACGTGGAGCGCGCGGAGACGCAGACGCCGGACCGCCGACGGAACCTTCCCAGCTCGCCGCACGACGAGGGGAGTGAGCGCCGGCTCAAACAGCTAGAGGTCCGTCCACATCCAATACTCCAACCCCCCCCCAACGTTATTATCCTGTATAATCTCCCATTCATAGCGGCAGAATCCAAGCTCGATCGCAAACTGTGAGACAATATCGACGACAATGTGACCGGGACTGTGATAACAGATGACGTAAAGGGCCGCCCCGTTTCCGTGGCGATGGCGGAGGGAGGAGAGAGCAGCTCCGGGTTCTGCCCGCTGACCACATCCCCTCTGTACACACACACACATGGCATTGTGGGAAACCGGACTCCGTTCACATGCTCTCTCAAGGCTTCCCTGTCGTCTCTCTCACTCTCACTGTGCATACACGCACGCACTCATGCACGCACGCACACACACACACACACACACACACACACACACACACACACACACACACACACACACACACACACACACACACACACACACCTATATCCATAGGCACATACCGTCAAGCAGAGAGAGTAAATGTTGCCCAGATACCTACACACACACACACACACACACACACCGCTGAGGGATCTACAATGTCCCTCAGACCCAATGGTGGAGGCCAAGCTGAACCTGAAGGTCCCTCCCCTTCCCCCTCACACATACACAGCTATAGC
>NC_140246.1:13658035-13730535 GCF_949987555.1 Borostomias antarcticus
TCGTGTTCTTTTCCAGTGACGTGTTATCAGGCTGGCCTTGTTTGATCTTGGTGGGTGGGGGTGCGTTGCATCCAGTGTCCCATACCGTACATTGTGTTCTGAGTGGCGTTTTACAGCAGCCCTGCGCCCTGCCAAAGAATGTTGCTGTTTGGCACCGGCCTGCAGTACTCTGTCTGCTCCATGCATAGAGCTGTCTCTCTCTCTCTCTCTCTAACTGGCACTCAAACACACACACACACACACACACACACACACACACACACACACACACACACACACACACACACACACACACCTCTCTTCTTCATCTCTCTCTCTCTCTCTCTCTCTCTCTCTCTCTCTCTAACTGGCACTGAAACACACAAACACACACACACACACACACACCTCTCTTCTTTCTCTCTCTCTCTCTCTCTCTCTCTCTCTCTCTCTAACTGGCACTCAAACACACACACACACAAATCTTCTTTCTCTCTCTCTCTCTCTCACTCTCTCTCTCTCTCTAACTTGCACACAAACACACACTCCCTCTCTTCGTTATTGCTTTCTCTCCCTCTCTCTCGCTCTCCCTCTTTAACTGGCACTCACACACACACACACACACACACACACACACACACACACACACACACACACACACACACACACTCTCTCTCTCTCTCTCTTTCTCTCTCTATATGTAAACAGTCTCCTCTCTTCCAATATACAATCTTCCTCTTCTCTGTCCCCCCCCCCCCCCCCCCAGGCCGTCTTTAGAAGAGGGATCATCCCACGTTGCATTTTCAAACCTACAGCAGAGAGATCATAACTGTCCATATACACTATTGTTCTCTTCCAGAAGCATCATTGAATTTACGTAAGAACAGAGTTCAAATGAAAAAAAGAAGGGATTTGTGATTGGATGTGACTGTGAGTGAGGAGGAGCCTGAGTGCTGATGTCAGTTTTGACAGCAGCGTGGCGTCTTCGCTCTACGCACCTGTCACCGGCCCGGCCGTCACCGTCAGCAGTCCTGAAAGCTCCTGGTGTAGTGACACGTTGACACCACGTCGCTACAACCACAAACCCAGGTGGAGTGTGCGTGCGTGCGTGCGTGCGTGCGTGCGTGCGAAGCAGCACAACGCTTCTCTACGGTGAAATCCCCCACACCAGAGAGCCCCCTCCCATTTCCCTGAATGACACATCACACGACCAGCGACGGTCAAGTCCGGTAAGAAACCAACCAGTCATCTCACGACGGGTAAACTCAGGTAAAGTCATCTTAGTAGCCTACACCCTTCACCACAGAGCACCGAACAGAGAGCTCGATTTGACTGTCAGCCCCACAGGGAACCCAGATGAGTACATCCACAGCTCTTATTAACATATCAAAAGCATTACTGTTGAATGAGAAATTAAGTCATTCCTTTCCAAGCCCTTTCATCAACCATGAAATCTTGAGGGGAGCAAAAAACCAATTCAACCATAAAAGTGTTACAAGCTCAGGGACGCTGTAATAAGCACAAAGGAGGAGAAAGGCTTTTTTCACTCAGCAGCAGCAGCAGCACAGATAAGTGGCTACAGAAATAGGACAAATTATGAATGATGTACAGTACCTGCTATTGAAAGTGGCTTTTATGATCCAACCCCCCCCCCACCAGGATCCACCCTGAACTTTGACCCTGGCCTCCCCCGCTGTTCCCCCTCCCTGTCTATCATTCAAGCACCAGCAGTTGGGGAGGGGGTTAGACAAACACACTGGAGCAGCAGTCAAGTTGCTTTGAGCTGGGGGGGAAAAACAGCCTGAAAAACAGCCTGAAAAACAGCCTGAAAAACAGCCTGGCGACCGTCTAGAACAGCAGCTAGGGCAGAACAAGAGGATACTCACCCCAGGAGAGAGAGCAGCGAGGAGGAAGGGGAGAGCAGCAGACACAGACGAGGTACGCCGCTCAGTGAACCTGTGATCTACCCTTTTCAAATACCTCTCCCTCACACTGTTCACCACTCTGACATCACAATCTCCCTCTCTCTCTCTCTCTCTCTCTCTCTCTCTCACACTCACACACACACACACCACACACTATCATGAATGAAACTAGAACATGACTCATACAAGCAGACACATACGTAGAATACACGCATCACAAAAGTATCTTAGATTAGACACACACACACATACACACACACACACACACACACACACACACACACACACACACACACACACACATACACACACAAGGAGTATTACTTTTTGTAGTGTAGAGGCAGAGCTCACAGCCCCAGCACCCACACGGACATAGCCATAGCCCCAACACACTATAGAGAGAGAGAGAGAGAGAGAGAGAGAGAGAGAGAGACAGAGAGAAAGAGAGATAGATAGATAGATAGATAGATAGATAGATAGATAGATAGATAGATAGATAGATAGATAGATAGATAGATAGATAGTTAGATAGATAGATGGATAGATAGATAGATAGAAACAGAAGGAGGGAGAGAAAGCGGGAAAGAAAGAGAGTGAGAAAGAGAGAGAGGGAGGGAGAGAAAGAGAGCAAGAAGGAGAGAAAGATAGTGATAGAAAGAGGGAGAAAGAGAGAGAGAACTCCTCGATTACCTACTGAGTCTGACTATATCCAACTCCATATTCAATTTAATCCTCAAAGAGTACACAAAACTGAATCAACTAGGCCTATATATGATATAACTCAATCTGATAATGTCGGCTAATCTGACCAAAATCTGGTTCCTGCCTTGATTTAATACCGTATGCTGCTACTTATGTCAGAGCAGCCCAAAACACCCCCCAAAACATCGTAATTACCAGCATCCACAATAACCATTGGCTCATCGCTGCTTTTGGACGCATCACAACCAATAGCCAAGCAGGGCAGTCTCAGCGACCTGTCAGTCCTATTACCCAACATGTTGTGTTTCATAGAGGGGTGATGCAAGGCTAGAATTCTATCTTACAAAAACAACAACAACAACAGAGCAGGAAAACAAGTGGGAGAGGTCACCCCATCTGTGGATGAAATCAGACTCTGTTCGGAACCTTCTGGACTTCCCCCTACCCCACCAGTCCGATGGGCCGAGGACAGAGGTGCAGTGTTGTTGAACTGGGGGTAAACATGGGAAAAATCTAGCCTGGCTCCAGCCTCTGAATCTGAATTTTCAGATTCTGGGTCTGGAAAGGCTCTCCTCCAGAATGATTTCTAAGTTGAAATTCCAACCAGGCCAATCGGCGTTCTTTGAATGCGATGACGGAATTGGTTAGGGGATGAGCTAATCACTGAGGACTCCTTTGGCAAACGGCTCCTCTTGGAAAACGGCTGCAGTGGGAGGCTGTTCAGACTGAATAATGAAGCCAGACTGAATAATGAAGCGAAACAAAATGGCCGTTCAGTCTGAGTGTCAGGCCAGGAAAAATCTACCTGGAATCCCAATTTCAAATCATACAGGACAGAAGACCCAAGTTGCTGACTAGCCACTGTCTAGCAGTGTGTGTGTGTGTGTGTGTGTGTGTGTGTGTGTGTGTGTGTGTGTGTGTGTGTGTGTGTGCATGCGTGCGTCCGTGCGTGCGTTGTTTATTTGACCTGCAATAAAAATCTTGTCACTGCTAAGAGGTTGACAGCTGCTTCCCACATACACACATATGCTTCTCCAAGCGCACACACTCACAATAACTGAAGATTCATGGGTGCACATCCATCATCATGTTCTCACCACATACCCAATCAGCCGCGCAGACCTTCAGCGCTCTCCAATCGCCCGCACCGTCCAGTTCTCAACGCTCTCCGAACCTCACTCTTCTCACCAGCACATTTCTCTCTTCTACATCCATCCCCCACCTATGCCCTGCCAAATACACTATCTATCTATCTATCTATCTATCTATCTATCTATCTATCTATCTATCTATCTATCTATCTATCTATCTATCTATCTATCTATCTATCTATCTATCTATCTATCTATCTATCTATCTATCTATCTATCTATCTATCTATCCTTTATTTTGACGGCAAAGTGAATGGAGGGTGAAAGGACTGTTGTCTGGCATGAGCGGGCATTCGACAACAGGTCTGAGAAGGGCTATCTATCTATCTATCTATCTATCTATCTATCTATCTATCTATCTATCTATCTATCTATCTATCTATCTATCTATCTATCTATCTATCTATCTATCTATCTATCTATATATGTCCTATTTCCTTCATAAGCTGAAGGTGTACACCACAAGGTCCTGATAGTAGGCTATAGTTTGTTCTACGAAATCTATGGGATTTCTAGATGTAGAGGTTCCACCCCTGGGTGTGATCAGCAGTACCAGTCATGAGGGTCAGTGTGACCCATGGATGTATTAATAGAACTGGATAGGGTCACTCCATTCACTGACTGCTCAAAAAAGTGAAGCCCTATAGGACCGCACCATCTTTGAAAAAAATATGTCACTGATACCTTTGACATGCGCAGTCAAAGGTATCAATGACGCATTCTTGTAGTCCACAAACAGATTGCGTTCATGGGTCTCCCCGCTCTGAGTTAGCAATGAAAAGCGACTTGCTTATTAATCTACTTTCGTCAGATATATCCGTTGGAAAACATCTTTTTTTATCCAGGCATCTTAGTTTTGACAGTATAATTGTGACTGAACATGTTTTGTTTGCTAATAGGTGGTATTCATTCTGTTTCGAGCTTGGCGGGTTAGCCGCGAACTTCATGCCGCAACGAGAGATCCCGTTTCTGGATGGACAGCTGTTCAACTCGCCTGGGATCAGGTACCCTGAAGCTATTTCGCCTGGCTATCCATCGCATTGTTGTGAACAGAATGAATACCACCTACTAGCAAACAAAACATGTCCAGTCACAATTATACTGTTAAAACTAAGATGCCTGAATAAAAAAATATGTTTTCCAACGGATATATTTGACGAAAGTAGATTAATAAGCAAGTAGATTTTCATCGCTAACTCAGAGCGGGGAGAGCCATGAACGCGCGTTTGCATTTCATATGAACGCAATCTGTTCGTGGACTACAAGAACGCGTCATTGATACCTTTGACTGCACATGTCAAAGGTATCAGTGACGCGTTTTTTTCAAAGATGTTGCGGTTCAATAGGACTTCACTTTAGATTTCGAATCCTGGGGGCCTGGTGTGACCCTAAAACCCCAGGTGAACCGATCCAGCAGCAGACAGAGAAGGTCATATGAGGTCGTCATGAAGCCTTGTGACCTCCTCACTAGGGTGTGGTTGCAGGGCTTGCCAAGTTTCATTTCGGAGAAAGTGAAACGTTATATTCCTAACACCTTTTTTTTTCTTAAAAAAAAAAGAAAAGAATCAATCACTCGCTGAGTCATGAAAAGGAATGATAATAAATCACATGACTTCAGTTACTATTTAAAAAAGGCCGACTGTTCTGCAGTGTGATTCAATTCATAACAGTTGATGACACATTTCAATGAACATCCTGCCCAAATAAGGCAGTCTCTCAGTTCACTGTCAGCTTTGCTCGGCACACTAATTTCACTCTGAAACGAAGGGCAGGTGTTTTTCCCTCAGAAATGAGGAAACTGCCATTGCCTGCCCTAGGGTGGTTTATAATTGACACTATAGACCAACTGTGAGATGAATGTGGTCTTAGAGAAACATTGAGAAGAGGTTTCTAATTGAGTGGCCAAAATGGAAACCGAGTGAACATACAGTAGGCCTGAGTACGACAGGACAGGCTTGGTGATCTGGGGCCCCATTAAAGAAAAACATCCTAATTTCTTGTCCTATCTTAATTAGGTTTCAAAGATAGGATTTTTCCTATTTTCCTACAGTATTACAGAAGCAATTCCTAAACTCAGGGCTGTATCATATCCTATCTCAGACCTCCTATCTTATCTTAATTTAGGAAATTCTAACTATAACTGTAAATTTTACTATTCAATCGGCACTCGTCCTGTCATGCCTGTATGTTTAGAATGTACAAAAGACTGTCGGCTACCTTTGATTAATACCGCTTCTCAACGCAGCCATCAACGGCTCTCACTTGTCACTGAGCTGGCTATGGATATGCAATGTTTCCCCCATAATTATAACAAGAACCATCACCAGTCCAAAAATAAATATTTTTTTTAATGGCAAAATAGAAGACTTTAAAGGACAATGTAATGGCGGTGATCGAACAACGAGAATGCAGTTTCTCAAAATCTATTTTCGGCCGCTAAACGGTTGTTTTCATCAATCAGATTGGATGAATCGACAGTTGAGATTCCTCAAAGCGAGGCATTGTTGTGGTTTTCAAATACGGGGTCTTTAGCCTCTGTAATATGATCTTTACACGCCTTTCCCCACTTGCTCCAGCACGCATGCGCACAGGCCAGCGCGCAGACTGGCTATTCTCCGGCTCACTCGCGGCTCAAAACGATATGGACGTCCGTCATATTCTAATTCATTTTCTAGATCCTCTAAATCTGACAAATATTCAGCCATATTCCCACAATATTCTAGGCACCAACAATCCGATCGTAGCGCAGAGAATGTGAGCCGCGAGTGTAGCCGGAGAATAGCCAGTCTGCACGCTGGCCTGTGCGCATGCGTGCTGGAGCAAGTGGGGAAAGGCGTGTAAAGATCATATTGCTGCATTCTCGTTGCCCCGATCACCGCCATTACATGGATATACTGGCTCGCGCTGGATTTTAAATTTCTTCTACAGGCCTCCGAACTACACAAAAGTGATCTCGGTGAGTCAAACTTCTTATAATATGTCGTAAATAAGGTCCAGGTTGTCAAAAACGAGCATTGTCCTTTAAGTCTTTAAGTCAATGGAGTTTAACATTAGCATCACGGCTAATAGCGGACATAATTCCTGGGTTTGACATAGCTGTATTGGCTAATAATCATTGCTAGTTGTGAGGACGTTGTGTCATCCCATTCACATATCAGCCAAGGACTACTGGGTCTAAATAAGTAAATATAGCATCTTAAAATGTAATAAGTTAGCTAGCTAGAAATCAGGTGATCAGCCATACACTCTTGCTTGACTCTGCCACCAATATGAGTTATGAATGAACTCCCACTTTATCTACACAGACCGTGGTGTCACCTAGTCCCTGAGCAGACAGATGACAGCATTGAAACTGCCAGCGATCTCCGACTGCGTGGTAGCAGATTTAGGAACAGGTGTTATTGTGATAAACTAACCACACGTTTGAAATCTACATGGTTACTTTCTACCCCCCAACATATTACAAACTTTAATAAAACAGTGTATTTTAGGCAGTTATATTGAATTTAGGACAGGTTCTATGCCATCCTAATTTAGGATTCCTAACTTGGAAAATCCCAAATTTAGGACGGTTCTGTTAAATTCCTATCCTAAGATGAGATAGGATTTTTTCCTAAATGCGGAAACGTGTTTAATACCAAAAATCCTAAATTTCATCCTAAACTGAAATAAGATAGGATTTCAGACTTAATACATTTCTGTAATGAGGCCCCTGGGCTCATATTCACAAAACATCCTAAGCCTAAAGGTTCCTCCCTAATGGCCGAATTAAGAGTAAATCCTAAAGAAAAGTGAGATTTTCACTCCTAAATTCGTCTCATAAAGCGTTAAGACAGCTCCAGGAATATTTTGGAATGGTGGAGAGGACTTTTAGAGAGGCCAAATTAAATCCTAAGGCAAGGGGAACGGCCGCTGCACGACATCTGAGCAGCAACGGGTGAACAAAGCAAAGCAAAGCAAAGCAATAAACCGGAGATGAAAGATGCAACTATTTGTTCTATTTGGCTAAAGGGAAAATCATTGCGCAGTGGTGATGATTTGGACTGAGCATAGCATACTGTACCACACATATAACCCAAACTATATGGGGCTGGATTATATGGGGCAGGATTAGGGTCTTTATGTTTGAAGTTATCTACAGTACTACAGTTATGACTGAAGTTATCTATTAAAGGGGCACAGTCATGTTTGTTTCAGTTGATATTTGGATTACATGTTTAAATTGAGTGTTTGCCTTTTTAAAATGACAGTCACTGTGGCCCTTTAAGAATGTGACAATGTGCGGTTATGTGTGGTTATGTGTGGTTCTTAAATCAAGCAATTGAAGTTAGCTGAGGCTGTCATAAACTTTGAAACTACTTTTTTTCAGTGAAAGAGAACAGTGGGGATATCATTTTGTAAGCTAAAAAGTTAGCCTTGCCGCTATTTGGTTCCGAGTTCTAAATGAAAAATGCCTAAAATGAGCTATGTGTTTAACAGTCCTAGTCTGAAGTATGTTTTGTTATAAAAGTTACAATAAATAATTGAAGATGCGTTTTGTGAGTTTTGAAGCCTTTAGTTGGTTCTGAGGTCAATGTTGCTAGTGCTATGCTAACCATGTTTTAAGCTAGACTACATAAGTCAAATGTGACAGCTGCCATGTTTACTGGGCTATGAAAATGTGTGTGGAATTCGCGCTCGTTGTAGCTAAATCTGTCTCTGGAATTCTGGGAATCTGTGGAGCTTTCCTCTGAGGTACGCTACTTACTCTAAAAAGTCCCTCCCACTTTGGTGATGACAGAGTCCTGTTTCCAGGAAAGTGACACATCACCAAGGTGGCAGGTCCTTCCCAGCACCAAGTGTTTCTTGGGAAAGCTGAGTACTTCAAACACACACACACACACACACACACACATACACACACACACACACACAAACAGACACACACACACACAAACATGCAGCATGAATGTGCCCCGTGTTCACTGAAACCCCCAGAGAACAGTCATGTGACCGTGTGGCTGTACCTCCTTTATCGCTCAGAGACTATCACAGCCTCATTGTGATTATTGGGTCCACAGATTTCTGAGCAGAAAGTCCCCTGCTGTCCTCATCAGACACAATGCCTGGGTTCCAGGAAACACACTCCACTGGCTCTCTATTCAGTTGGTCATTCTGAAACAGAGACTAGCTGACCAACAAGACCTGGCCACAGAGAGAGACAGAGAGCGAGACAGAAGAGAGAGACAGAGAGAGAGACAGAAGAGAGAGACAGAGAGAGAGACAGAGAAAGAGAGGGAAAGAGAAGGGGAGAGAGAGGGAATGAGTGAGAGAAAGAGTGCAGCGCCAATGTATGTGTGCGTGTGTGTGTGCGTGCGTGTGTGTGTGTGTGTGAGAGTGCGTCTGTGTGTGCGTGTGTGTGTTTATGTGCGTGTGTGTGCGTATGTGTGTGTGTGTATGTGTGTGTGTGTGAGGGTGGGGGGGGGGGGGGCAGGTAGGTAGGTGATGGAGAATAAGCAATGGTTACCTGTTTTTTCCTTTTCAAAACAGTAAAGCCTGTCTGAAGACTACTGTACTACAGTGCATGATAGACGTCATTAGGGCTCGTCATCCAGCGTTTGTATGTCAGACAATTCTATCACGCCCCCTTGTTGAAGGCACTGAATGGAAATAAACAATATCAATTTACAAGGACTCTTGTAAGTTCGAGAGAACTCAGCAGATACTGATGTCTCATTGTGCACCTGACCAACCAAGTCTTCCTTATTTTGGTTTTCATGTCTCAATTGGCTGCTGTATGGTCGCTGCACAACTATGACCGTTACGTCAAGCGACCACCGTGAATGACAATGAATCATTTATAGGTAGAACAATACTGCGTCCCACAAACAGTCTACAGCTCACTGTACTGTAGATGCAAATAGCTCACAGCAACCAACTCTCTCTCTCTCTAGCTTGCAGACAAAAACACACTCTTCTTTCTTCGTTATCGGTCCCCACCCCCCCCCCCACACACACACACTCAGAAAACTTTCCATTACAGTTTATTTGCCGTAGTAGCTTACAACATAGATTGTAATGCAATATTCCTTTGGTCAAGGTCAATCACCTACAGTAGTTGCCCTTCAGTAGTTACCGTTTCACTGTGTAATGGGTCACAACAACAACAGCCCAGGTCAAGGTACACTAAGGACACCCACTGGTCGGTAAAAGGGAGAAATTCATTGTTTTGAAATCCCTCTCTTTTAAAGCTTTCCAGGGTCCCATTGCCAAGCCTGGCACGCTGTTTTTTTCTCATCTGTCTCTTTTCTCTCTTTCACACCCTCTTTTTTCTGTCTCTGTCTCTCTCTCATAGTGTATTAGCTTAGGCATGTGTGCTGTTGTAAAAAGACAATAAAGAGGGTTTATTAGAAAATGACTCACGCCAGTTTTACCAGCCACTGACCTCCCTGCGGTTGCTATGGAGACACGGCGTGAGAAGTGCGGTGTCTTCCCTCCCTCTCAAAATGGGCCGACTCAAAAAGACTCAAAAATGACTCAGCCAGTCAGAGTCTGTTGTCAGGCGACCACTAGCCTTGACCAGGAAATTACTCTGAGTTTGAGATCAGAGACAAGAACCAATGATGTAGATTTAAGATAGGAAACGTGTCTCTTTACAAATTAGTTTCCCGTTTGCTGCTTTCAACCAATGAAACGCCTTGAATCCACGGCAAGCAGGGAAGGTCTAAGGATCATCTATTACCCAACGTGAAATTAGAACATGATGAAATATGAACTCCCCAACAGGCATCTCTCTCTCTCCTCCTCCTCCTCTCCCTCTCCTCTCTGTCTTCTCATCTCTGGCTCTATCTCCCTCCCTCTCCCCCGTCTCCCTCCCTCTCCCAACACACAGCTGCAGAGTCATGATGACTGAGGTCAAATCCTCCTGACAGCGTGGCCCCCACCCGCCACCTTCACTACCAGGAAGTGATGCGAGCAGACTGACAGTTTTGCATCGCTGCCTACCTCACCGTGTCGCACCAGGAAGGCGATACTCGAGTTTTGTGCTTTACAACTGATCCCGGATAAGCCTCTGCAACTCAGCCCTGATATTCCATCCAATGCTAACAGAAAAAACAACACTGTCCCTGGAACAGACAGAAACCATACGCCATACCGTATATAATGACTTAATTACGTGTAGCCTATGTAAATCACTGTGTGGGCGAGGAGAGAGGACTGTGGTGTAAGCAGGCCTCGTTACAGTGGGAGCAGTGCTGGCCGTAAAGATAAGAGAGAAACATGTTTATTACTCGGCTTTACTGCACGTCTTCCTCAGGGGCCGCCTCACGGGCACTCCAGCTGCACCGAGGGATGGAGGTAGGCACGCACGCACACACGCACGCGCAAACGCACGCGCAAACACGCGCACGCGTAAACTCTAAACACACAGGCAAAAATGCAGTCTGCTTCCCTGTCCCTCTCAAACAAGCAGGGGCGGACTCGCCATCGGGAGCACCAGGAATTTTCCCGGTGGCCTGGCGCGTAAACTGGGCTGGTGTTCCATCTCACCGCGTCGGCTCGGCCCGTGGCCTGACTGGGGCTACATTTCCCGGCATGAAATATTCACCCAGTCGGGCCCTGCAAACAAGGACACACACGCGAACACCCAGAACATGAATCATAACCAGCGGTTAGTGTAATTAGAGGCAAACATCTTAAATGTTCTAAACTTCCTCTCTCCAGAGAGGGGGTAGAGCGTGTTTATCGCGTTTCTCTCTCATAAATAAGAAATGCGCCTGAGTGAACCGAACAACCTCCAGCAATATGTGGGACACACCTCTTAATTGATATGAATCGCAATGTCCCCTTGGTGAATGATGGCTGGACAATAATAATAATAATAATAATAATAAGAATAATAAGAATACTTTAAAGGCCTATAGCACCTTTCATACAAATATGTAAATTCAGCTCTGTTGTAAAATGCTTTACAACAGAGAATGTGCATCCATGGAGTGCTTCACTCAAAATAGACATAAAATAAACAAGATAAAACACAATAAGAGATAATGACATTAAAGGGGATCTCTGTGTGTATGTGTGCGTGTGTGTGTGTGTGTGAGAGAGAGAGAGAGAGAGAGAGAGAGAGAGAGAGAGAGAGAGAGAGAGAAGCCAATCAGACTCTCCCACCCCTAAGCGCACATACCCATTACTGAGCTTATAGCGCACGCTCCTGTCTCCCCACGTGACCACAATGGCAAGGACTCGTTCTGAGAGAGACGCTCACGCGCACACAGACAAATGCTGGAGGGAAAAAAGGTGGTAGGACCATCTAGTGGAAATAAAGTGTACTGCTGCCTAACTGCACCGTGTGCATGAAAAGATCCTGAACAACATGCCTGACACAACGCAGCGATAACTGTACGCTCAAGGCTACAGGGACACTTTGAATACTGCATAAAATAAAAGTCTACGCCATACTGTGGTCTGATGTCTCTCCAGGCCAGTGACTGCTTGTAAGACTGCCAGATCTGATGACTGTGTGGATTACAAAACAGACATCAACAGAATGAAAGAAAGAGAGAGAGAGAGAGAGAGAGAGATGATGAAAAAGAGAGATGATGAAAGACAGAGAGATGATGAGACAGAGATGATGAGAGATAGAGGGAGATGATATCAAAGATGGCTGCCACAGTAAATTGGTTGTTTTGTGTTGTTTTGTGTGCACATTTCTAGTATATGTAAAAACTACCTGGCAATAAAACTGATTCTGATTCTAAGAGAGAGACAGGGAGATAGAAATTATGAATGAGAGAGAGAGAGAGAGAGAGAGAGAGAGAGAGAGAGAGAGAGAGAGGAGGGGGGGTGGGGGAGGAAGACCAGTGGGGGGAATGATAACACCACGAACAAAGTCACACATAACTTCCTCCGCCCACACAGTGCCCGCACATAGTACACAAACATAGACAAGTGTGTGTGTGTGTCTGTCACATAAGTTTCTGTGTCTGCTGTTGTATGCTAACAAGCAGCTCTGACTCTGTGTGTGTGTGTGTGCGCGTGTGTGCGTGTGTGTGTGTGTGTGTACCAGCCAGCTGCTTACATGTTTGGCACCTGCTGCAGTGGAGTCAAAGGCCTCTACAGTACGGCTGAGATACAGAGAGCTCTAGACGCCATGGCGGTGGAGGCGGTCAGAGTCTACAGTACGCCACAGAAATACAACCTTGACCGCTGCTGAACGTTATCAGAATACAGTCATTCCATAATATCTTCAGACAGAAATACACACCAGTCGCAAATCACACGTAGCATAAACAATGCCATACACAATTCCATAAATCTAATCCGACATGTCCTGTTCTTTAAGGCCTACAGCAGATGCCCTGACGTTTGAGATTATCTAACTTCCGTTGGTTGACGTATTTCCGACTCAAACCGGCTATAAGGGCGGGACATAACATTTAGAGGAATGTGATTGGAACGTTGACAAGTGGGCGGGTAATAACAACTTTAGACAGATTTGATAGACAGATACTGTAGCATTGATTGACGGGTGGATCTTGTGAGATTATTGGTTGATCTTGCTCTTGCATTGCTAACGTAAGCACTCGGGAGATTTTGTTTTACAGGAAGAACAAAATCATAGGATTTGATATAAGATTACAACAAAACTGAAATTCTGTATTTGTTGGGCATATATTGTTAAATAGGTGCACACTATGGCCAAGGATGTGATCCAAAATGGAAAAAAAAAGTATTTTTGTTTTCATGGCGTCTTTAAAGACTTGCCGCATGGCTCCGGAGCGGAGATGCAGAGGAAAGGGTTATAAATGGCAAAGTGTTCCAGGTCCATTCTCAGCGATCTAGGCCAGTCACCCTGACGCAGGGGAAGCACGGGAGAAGAGCTGGCGCAGCGCTTGTCAGCACGGAAACGGGATGCAAAAATCAACCTGTGGTTAGAGAACCGCGCGTGCGTGTGTGCGTGCGTGCGTGTGCGTTATTACTGTTCCTAGGAATCCTTATCAGCTCTGCGTTTCTCAGGAGAAACTGTCATCCCTCTTATGCAACCCTGCTTCCGTCTCTGACTGGACCCCCCCCCCCCCCCCCCGCCCCCCCCACCACCAGCCTGGAGGCCTCCGTGTGGAGAGAGAAGCCCCTTCAGCCAGACAGGGACACATGACAGGCCGGAAAAACTCTCCCAGGCAGTACCCAGAGGCGGATGTTCCCACACACACACACACACACACACACACACACACAAAGTAAAGATAAAGGCAAATACGACCATGTCGACAGCGAGGGCCGGCGAGTCGATTGGTTTGCCTTACAGTACTCGCTTGCTCTGAGTCTAACCCTAAACCGTTCCCTCTCCTTCCTTCTTCCTCTCTCTCTCTCTTCCTCCCTCTCCTTCCTCCTACAGTACTCCTTTGCTCTAACCCATGGGTTCCCAAACTCCATCAATGTGGGCCTCCCCTCTGAAAACAGTGACACACCCGCGCCCCCCCCCCCCCCAACCCCCCAAATTTGTCCATTTAAAGAAAAAAGACCTTGAAAATGTTTCATGTTTCATTCATAAAAACCATAGAAAATTCTAAAATAAAAAACATATTTTTCCTTCTTTTTTTTCTAACCATCCCTCCGCGCCTCACCTGAATTTCTTTGGGGCCCCCCAGAGGAGGCCCGCCTCACAGTTTGGGAACCCGTTCCCTTTCCTTCTGCCTCTGTCTCTCTCTTCCTCCCTCTCCTTCCTTCTTCCTCTCTCTCTCTCTCATTACTTCCTCTTTCTTTTTTCTGTCTTCTACCAAGTGCGGTGGTAGTCACGTTGCTCTCTTTCCCGAGAGAGAGAGAGAGAGAGAGAGAGAGAGAGAGAGAGAGAGAGAGAGAGAGATGGGGGTGGGAGCTGTCACTCTGGCGCTGGCTCACCACAGGTCACACAGACACAAAGGAAGTGACCTCACTTCCTACGTCCGAAACCGTAACCTCAGATAAGAACTGCATTAGATCCTGCATCATTTATACTGCAGGCTTGTCTAACCCCCCCCCGTACAGGTTACCACCCTTAATAAGCTCTGTGACGGGATAAGGAGACCTTTGTTTGATTATATGGGCCATTGGTCTCAAGGCACAAGATATTATGGGATGTTTAACATGTGCTCTATGTGTGTGTGTGTGTGCAGAGGGACTAGACACCAGAAGACATCTAAGCCGGCATCCATGTGACAGTGCAGTCCTTGTGCCTCTGGCCTACTTCTCTAGCTGTGGCATTCTGCACTTCCCCCTCCGACCCTCTGCTCAGCTGTCGACTGTTCCGCTTCCCCGAGGCAGGCCCAGACCCGGGCCCCAGACCGCGGCATAGACAGGGCAGCCTGGGTCCGGTACGGGTTCTGGAACGAGAACGTCTTGTTCTTTCTTCTGGTCGGAGTCAAAGCCGTCGGTGGACTGCCAAGTAAAGCTCATGTGGTGGCTGTGTGAAAATGCAACCCCCCCCCCCCTCTCCCCCCCCTGCCGGTCTCAGCTTGACAACGTTCTCGCTCTCTCTTTCTTTCACCTCCCGGAATTAATTTCTTGCTGGCGGATCTCTCTCTCTCTCTCTCTCTCTCTCGCTCCCACTCTCCCATCCAAATTCCAGTCTGCTTAATTGCTGTGACCAGACATATGGACAGTAGATTGTTGCAATTTCTCGTTTGTCCAACCTAATTATTGTCTCTACAGCAGAAATTCCAAACACAGAAACTCAAAACAAACTGCACAAATTGTAGGAACGTGTTGTATACATTTGAGAACAATCGGCACTGGGATCCCAGTGTCTCTCTTTCCCTCTCTCTCTCTCTCTCTCTCTCTCTCTCTCCCTCCCTCTCCCTCCCTCTCTCTCTCCCTCCCTCTCCCTCTCCCTCTCCCTCTCCCTCTCCCTCTCCCTCTCCCTCTCCCTCTCCCTCTCCCTCTCCCTCTCCCTCTCCCTCTCTCCCTCCCTCGCTCTCTCTCCATCTCTCTCTCTCTCTCTCTCCCCCTCCCTCTCTCTCTCTCCCTCCCTCTCTCTCTCTCTCTCTATCCACCACTCAATAAGGATGTGAGCGGGTGCTGTCTTCCCTCGTCGGTACCCTGCTGAGGCTTCCTGTAACATCCTCCCCAGGCTGCTGCCACTATGCCAACCGCCTCTGCCAGCTAAAACACTCTGCCCTCCTGCCTGCTCCTGCCCGCCCGCTCCTCCAGCATCCGGGTAGATCAGCCCTGGGAAATGACACTGTGCCACATTCCCCAGAACTCAGTTTCTAGTCAACCGATAAACAGAGTCATTATTTTCTATATAATTATATAAACATATAATGCAATATGACCTGTTCTATGTTGAAGAGTATTGATTGTTGCTGTGTGGACTGAAAAATACATTTGTGAAGACGTCTCAATCACGAATGCATTTCTTTCTGCGATCGTTTTCTCCCCCCCACCTGTCTCTGTACCAATCTCTCTCTCTCCCTCTCTCCCTCCTTCTCTCTCTCCGTCCCTCTCTGTCTCCCTCCCTCCCTCTCTTTTTCCCTCCTTCCCTCCCTCTCTCCTTCTCTCCCTCTCTCTCTCCCCCTATCTCTCCCGCCCTCTCCCTCTCTCTCTCTCCCGCCTTCCCTCTCTCCCTTCCTCTCTCTCTCTCTCCCTCTCTCTGCAGCACTTTAATGTTTGCAGCTCTTGCTTTTCAGCTGCTTCCTGCGTCACTTCCTCTCCTGGTTCTGTGAGATGTAAACACAAGCACAGCCATGCTCACATCGCGCACGCACACACACACTCACACACACACACACACACACACACACAGCCATGCTCACACACACACACACACACACACACACAAACACACAGACAGAGTCACATGGGCACATTAATCAAGACCACATACAGCGGAAATACTGTCACAAACTTTCCTAGCTGGGTTTAAAGCCATGCTCACATGAACAGATGTGCACACATGAATTATACAACATACTGTAAGCACTCCCAAGGCACATGGTTTTACATGCCTCAGCAAAACACTATATTGCTACATATGTCTTAGGAGAGCATAAACATTTCACACGTATTCTGTGACGCAGACTGTGGTGTGTCTGTTTTCCTGCATGCATATCCCCACACACGCGCGCGCGCACACACACACACGCACACACACACACACACACACACACACACACACACACGCACACACACACACACACACACACACACACACACACACACACACACATACACACACACACACACACACACATCCCCTGTCACCTCCATACTCAAGTGACAATCGAGACATTTCAAACATGTCAGTAATCTGCGTGCTTTTTTGGGAATGGAGTTCTGAGCATACTGCTTCTTTGCTGAGTGCTAAGCAATGCTCGAGCGGAAAGAACTGCTTATGGCTCCTCCGACTGTCCTCTGAAAGTGTTGCATCAGCCTGAGTACCATATTAAGAGCATTAACAACCCGCTTTGACAAATTATCAATTAGGGGAATGCCAGTTCAGCCCAAACTCACGTTTCACATTTCTACTGCTTGTTCATAAAGCCTATAGTAGCTGATTGCCCTACTGTTAACGAAGATGTGGAGAACATACAAATCCCTGTAAATGAATTAAACACAGGACAAACACAGCTGATTGCATCAATTACTACCGGATTACAAGATAAATGCAGAGAAAATTTGCAGCATTCACTGGAAACACACAATTTGAGTTCCACAGAAGCAGGATGTTGCACACGTACACACACATGCACACACACATACACGCACACGTACACACACACACACACACACACGCACGCACACACACACACACACACACAAACAAACAACTCACAATTCCCTGAAATTCATCCCATTCTTGTTCTTGCATAACAAATACAACATGCCCCAGCATGTGTTTGTGAACAAATCAAACATTACTATCATGCAGCTAGAACAAGCATCTCTGACTTAATAGACCTCGTTGTCATCATAATGGTAGCATATGAGAGCATCTTTGTGGCAGTATAGTCGAGTCCACAACTGTCTGATATTTGCAATTAGTAGGATTCAGAAAGTGTGTGATATCATCTCATCCTGTTTAGACATGAGCTCTTGCAATAACTATTCCCCCATGACAACGTGATGGCTGATAAAAAAAAACAACTAAAAAAACAAATGTTTACTGTAAAAAAAAAAAGAAAAGCTAAATGTAGGCTACCTTAAACATGGAACGATTTTATTATCTTAATGTCAAACTTATTTTATTGGGTGTTACATTGCTAGATCATCATTTTGAGACTACTCGGTGTTTAAAAATACGTTTCACTGCACTTTTTCAGAGACGGCTACAAGTGCGTAGCCCGTTGTACGCAGCATTCTATTCACTGCGGCGCGCTCCCGACCATGGTGCTCGTCCCATAGGCGGTCAGGTGCCAGGTTGCGCGCTCCCGACCATGGTGCTCGTCCCATAGGCGGGCAGGTGCCAGGTTGGTTTTGTCGCGGGCACAACACTTGAAGACAAGCAGTGACGTCGCATGTTTTTGCCACATTTGCCAAACATCCCTTCCATGGAAGGGAATGTTGAAGAATATTAAAGCCAAAGCCACGCCTACGTGTTTATAACAGCCATAAACTTTCTTAAGTAGCTAAAACTTGTCCATACCATAAATTAACATGTCAGGTTTGGCATGGATAGGCGAGCGATGTTAAGGCTAGTGGCTCTATTTAGCTAGGCTACTAAACTATGAACATCCAGAATCCTACTCTACCCCACAAACTCAATTTCTTCGTTATCCTAGGCTATATACTGGCTGTTGCGGCTGTTGCGTCAGGTTGTCATAGCTACCATTAATTCAGTGAAAGATTTTTTTTTTTTAAACATTGCAAAATCGTATTCACAATTTAAATCATTTTCAACCACCTTCAAATTCGGTTTAATCGTGTAATGTGGCCAGCCAATATAAAGCAAGTCATGGAAGCTTATGTGCGCAACTAAAGTGCGTAGGCTATGCGCTCGTCAGTGTGCACTCGATCATAATAGGCAGGCTATTGCCAATGCCAATTTAGCCTATAAAACTAAAAATGACCAACTTCAGTTTAACTTAAATCAGTCCAAGGCTTCTGTTCAACCATTAGTGTTGCCGTCCAGCGGGGCTATTTGCACGAACAAGCAGAAGGGGCGTGATGTTTTGAAGTGCACCCAGCCGTCGGCGATGACAGCTGAGGATGCTACTAAATCAGAACATTCATTCAACATCCAACATGAGTGGATAGCGAGTCCTTGGAAGCCAATTTGTTTACTTCCATTTCTATTTCAATCTGCGCAACACAAACCGGAATGCGGACACCGGCGAATATAAAGCCATGTGACATTTAGGTCCCAATAAAAAAATCTTCTCATAGCCTAACAACAGGAGTGGAGTGCATTTTCTTATCACGCACTTACAGAGCACATTCACCGATCAATAATACCCAAATAGTGTATCACACGCAAAGCAGGGAAAGCACCTGCGCTTCCGCGCAAACATGACAGCTGAGCGTACAGTAGCCTAGCTATAGAAACCATATCCCAGCTGCGTAGCCTATCAACCACCTGGGACATAATAAATAACTTTACTCACGTTGTACTGTGTCCCAATGCTTCTCCCGAGTGCAAATGGAATAAACATACACTTTTAGGCGATAATTCTTCCTTTACGAGAGCTTCATAGTCTGCAGGTGCAGTACGAATCGACTGCATGTCCCGTCAGCGGACGACGCGTTGTGGAGCGCCCGAAGTCCGCCGCTGCTGCGCTGCTCTCTGCTGCGCGACCCAGACCACTGGGTGTTTACAAATGATTGCGTAGATTGTCGCTTTTTTCATCAACCCAGAGTACACTCTGTCTCTGCTCCTACCATTTCATTATATCATGTCCATCATGTGACATGTTCAGTGCTCTGTCAATGGAAACTTAAAGGGACCTCCCACGTGATCTGATCCGTGCGCAGTCACGGCGGACAAGGGGAAGTCAGATGCAGCATAGTCCGCTTCATAAGCATTAATGAGCCGTATGATTTCATAATGGCTGTGAAGTTGCAATTCAGACTTTGACATAGCCTATTTATCATTATAATGAACTATCCATACTATCACAGAGCACAGTGGATATGACTCAGCTAACTCTAAAACAATTAGTCTATCGTTTAAAAAGAAAAACGCACTTTAGATATTTTGCTTTGAAGGCGTTGAAGTGGTCAGAGCAGAGGTCTCTGTAGAATTAGCATTAGGCCTATGCTATTGGCGTTTTACACATTTGGTGATTACGAAGTAGACCTAGGTTTCTGTGTCCATGAAAATAAGTGGATATACCCTGTATACAGCTGTCTACCACATGTCTTGGCTAGAGTCTGTAAGAAAGAGCCTTCATCAAAAGTTAAATCTGGTTATTGCAGATTAAAAAAAACTGGTAGGCTAAGTGAACATGGGCAATGTCACATTCATGCTGTAATTTCACTGCCACCTGCCCGTCTGTCTGGTCTGTCTGCTCGTCTGTCTGGTCGGTTCTCGCCTATTCCTCTGTGCCATCTCCCAAAACAACTCAGAAATTAATAATGACCACGCAGTGACTTTCCATTAACAGCAAATTAATATTAATCGCTGCCAAGTGCTGGACATACACTTAAGAGAAATTACATCGGTCAGGGTCTGTATCTTACCGCTAGCATCAGAAGCTTCCGGACAGTCCTCTTCCAGATGAGTCACTGGCCACAAATTGCACTAAAATTGAGAAATAACAGGATGAAAGCTTGCATTCAAGATCAAAGTTCTCACATCTTATAATGTAGATAGTGTGGAGCGTAGGCTACAGTGTTTAATTCCCCCCCCCCCACCACCGCCCTACCCCTCCCTTCACCCTGAGTTGTATGGTGTCATTGATGGGCCTGCCCCACACAGCCAACCGGGACCGTGTGAACATACCAGAGGTCCGGGTGTTCTGTTGCTCGCAGACCCCCCGTGGTCTGCATTAGAGAGGATTACAACTCGGACCAACAAAAGACACCTCTCCTTCCCTCCCCTCTCCTCCATGCCTGTAGGGGCAGGGCTATAACGGGGTGAGGTGACAGCCAGAAAAGAAACCTGTCTTTCCAAAAGCTATGGAGTGTATTTACTTCAGCCCGATCTCGTTAAATCTGCGTACAAATGATACGAGTTGACACCAGCAGCACTTCTATGTAACACAATATATAACAACATTCACACACACACACACACACACACACACACACACACACACACACACACACACACACACACACACACACACACACACACACACAGTGTATTGTATCACATTACATTACAGTAATTTAGCAGATGCTTTCATCCAAAGTAACTTACTGTACAATAATTGCATTTAACATGGGAAGTCAGTGTACTGCTACTCACCAGAAATCACAAGTGCATCTCCTTTCTAAACAATTGAGCATAATCTAGAGCTAAGCCAGCGTGCGAGTAGCAAACTAAATATATAACAGGTGCTTATATATATATATAAAAGAGAGAGAGAGAGAGAGAGAGAGAGGGGAGACACACACACACACACACACACACACACACACACACACACACAGATGAACATGAGTTATTGGCTCATGCTAACTGGAAATCAGATCATTATTGGAAACGGTTCCATCACGTTCAGAACTCCTCTGTTAGTCATCATGTGCCCTCTGAGAATGTATCAGACTACTGAGATCACTATTGTGGGGGGGGCTCAGACATCAGCCATGCCAGCACCTCAACCAAATAAAAAAAATGCCAGTGAACCATTCTAGCAAACAAGAATACTATTGATTCATTCTCTTATGCTTCTCTAGCATCTTTCACTGCATTGGCTATTATTCTGTCCAATTGTAGCCTATACAGGTATACCTTATTATAATAACAATTCAATCACAGCCACGTTTAGTATCATTCACTCTAGTGAAAATGTATTTCTTAGCACTCTGTTGTCGTTGAACTCGTTATAAAAATATATTTTTTGAAAGGTTTCAGTGTGTTTGAGTGTACTGTCTCTTTAATATCTGCCACCACTGTCACTATCGGGCCTTGGCTGCCTGGCTGCTCGCTTGTTATTTTGTGCAACAAGATGGCTGTCGTTCCTGAGAATAGAGTCCTCTCCTTCAGCGTTTTCAAATGGAGCTCTTACTCCTCCACATATTTACCAGAGTGAGTAAAGCACATAAACACATACACGTTTTGTGCGTTCGTTTCCGTGATTGCCGTGTCCTTTATCCGCACAATGCATAGGAATAGGCTTTCCTTGGCCTATCTTGACAGCGAGCCAACTGTCGTAAGCTAGTCTTGTGCTAGCTAGCTACTCAGTCTGCATTTAATGTTAGCCGGCGCTGTCGAGTTTCTTTGGCTGGCTATCATATTAGGTTGTTGTTTTACGTTTAGCTAGCTAGAAGCCCTGTAGGTTATGCAAGTTAAAGATAACCTGCTGAAAGACTAAAGTTAGCTAGACTAAGCTAGCAGCTAGGGTTGCATAGCTGGTGGTGCTTCTGCAGCTAGCTAACCAGATACCAGCCATCTAGCTAGCTATGCCATTCTAACAAATGCTCTTTTGACTGTGCGAGCAGAGTTCACCCGAACACATTTGCTAGCCAACTGGCGCAGGTAAACGCTAGTTTATGTGTCTGTTAGATACCTGCCTGTTTTTTTGCACAGGTATAGTTAGTGAACGTTAATTAACTGGTAGTTATCTGTTCTGTGCTTGGTCATGGATGTTACGTTTGCTGAACGGTCGTTGAAAACCAGAAATAAGCTAAACTAGAGAACTTCAACCCTTTGCGCCTCTCTATACAGAAACATCTTGGTGGACAAACCCAGTGACCAGTCCTCCAGATGGTCCTCTGAGAGCAACTACCCACCACAGGTAATGTGCCACGCCCCCTCTATAGACGCATAGCAACATGTATACATGTAACCATGAATAGTTTGGTTATGTCCAGAAGTAGAGTGTCTGTGGATGTTCCTCCAGTATTATAGAAATGGGTACACATGCTCAAGCATAGCTTGGAAGGTGGTTCCATGCTAGAACATATGCCTCATTGATGTCCATGATGGATTTGCAAGGGTGGCAGTTTGTGTGTGTATGTGTGCATTGGCTTGTCTGACAGGCTATGTTAACACAAGGTGGTTAGAGAAGAGTCTAGTCGTACTTGTTAGACGTTGTTTTCCCTATTGGCAATACATTTTTGCTGTGAACACTGAAACTGCTAGCCTAACATTATGTGTTTCAGTAAACATACATTCTTCTACTCGGGGATAATTCTACTTTTCAAATTCACAGTCTACATTATGTAAAAGCTTCCTGCCTTGTTTGATCCTTTATTTTTATTTTTTTTTATATACATGTGAAGAGCTTCATATGTTAGTGCGTCATATGAATTCAAAAAGAAATGACATGTTTCCATTCCATCATTGCCACAAAAGAATATGCATCATGATCGGGGAACAAGATGTTTACTGTGCACTTGTTAAGTGAGATCCTCTCTAGTCAAGCTCCTTTATTTAAAAAAAAAAACATTTTATTCATTCATTCATTCATTCATTCATTCATTCATAATTCACCTTTCTTACTTATCTAAAGACATTATGGCAAATGGTAAATAATGGGCTGCACTTGTATAGAGCTTTTATCCAAAGCGCTTTACAATGGCCTCTCATCCAGCCATTCACATGCACGTTCACACAGCATGCATGGTGCTAGCCTGCTCATTGGGAGCAATTTTGGGGATCCTTCTTGCTCACGGACACTTCAACATGTGGACAGGAGGAGCTGGGAATTGAACCGCCGACCTTGCGGTCATTGCACGACAGTCCGCTCTACCTCTTGAGCCACAGCTGCCCCCTCATCTTATTATAGCCTAGACACTATATTATGTGTAACACTATGAAGAGGAACCAGCCTCACCCCAGTGACATGCATGTGACCTCGCCAAGAAAGGAAGTTGTCTCTCTATTGAACCTTGGTCTAGTGAAGTACAGAGGGATGTAACACTAACTTTGCCATTAATTCAACTGGCAAATCCATTACGTCACTGTACAAACCAGCACTGAAAATAATGGACCAAAAACAAATGAAATGGCAGCACATTATAATTCTGGGAAAATTCAAGTTGCTCAGTTATGATGGCTTCATCAAGTTGTGACAAAAACAAACACCAATAGAATCGCCACTATAGGGGATGAACAAATGGCATCTGCAAGGTGGCACAGCGCAAAACCATGTTCAGTCAGTCTTCTTTTTCAGTAAAAGGGATTCATTTTTGGAATGCCCTACCAACTGAAATAAAAACACTAAACTGAAAATGTTTAATGACGAGGGGAAACACTGGCTGAAACAAAACCAAACCCGGCCGCGATCATTGATCATGCACTGACTGCCCACACGAATGGACACACACACACCCATAAACATAGATGTACAATAAGTACTGTAAGTAAAAGTACTTATAAAGACTACGCGCATGCATGCACACAGACACACACATCTATAAACCACACATACACATATTGCCATGAATTAGTGAACATACACGTGCGCACACACGCAACACATGTAAATGTGATGAAATTATTGTATGATGTAAACACTGTCATTACTTACTAGGTGCTCACTCACATCAATGCTTTTAATTTTGACATCTCATCAATCACTCATTGATGTGATTTATTTTGGCCTCTTGAAGCAATACATTAATGCAGAACCATGTGATAGGCATGGATCGAACGGATTGACCAGCATGCATTGCGCAAAACTGAGCGGGAGGAGGCAAAACGTGTCGAAGTTCGGCAGAACAACAGTGGTAGCCATTATTAACTCGAGTGAACATTTGTCACTCAGAACATTTGCCAGATCCTGTATCTAGCTATATTTGCTATTGAAGAAAAACACAGATGGTGCCAAAATACTGTGCAATTTGTGGAATCAAGGATTTACCTGCCTAGGGTAGCCTAGAGCTAGAGGGTTAGCATGGTGCACTCGAGTCCCCGTCTTCCTAGATGTTTTTGTTGTTGTTGTAGTCCTTGTTATTTTGCTTCTGGGGATTTGGCAACTCGTTTAGATGCGGCAAATCCCCGGAAATGCAGACTTCGTGAAGATGCTTTGTTTACATGGAGCAACTATAGTCAAGGAAACAACATTTTTCTTTATTGTTTTGTGGGTGTCTAGTTGTTGAGCCTAATGTTGTTCTAGGGTGGAATTCTTCTTTAAGAGTGGTATCCCCCCTTTTTTTTTTCTTTTTTTTTTCCTCCACTCGGCACAGCTGTGGCCGGATGGCATTATGTTTCCGGGTTGTCCGTCCATCCCATTCTTGTGAACGTGATATCTCAAGAACGGCTAGATGGAATTTGTTCACATTTGGCCAGAATGTCCAGTTACACTCAGGGATTAACTGATTAGATTTTGGTGGTCAAAAGGTCAATATCACTTGACTTAAGGTCAAGTTCACAAAACATGTTTAGAGCAACTTGACTTTTGGCGGACGCATACATCCACGAAGCAGTATTTCTAGTTTTCTATGAATTTTAATCAGGAAAGCTATTGTAGTGAACTATTGAGCATGTTGATCATCATTAGGGTTGCACAATTCCAGGAATATTCACAAACATGCATGGTAGTTAACAGAAATGTATGGGAATTAACAGGAATAAACGGGAAAACAATTTTTGCCTGTTAATTCCCATAAATGTCCAGTTTATTCTTGTAATTCCCATAAATTCCCATTGGAGGGGAATTTGGGGAAGTTTTAGAATATTCCTGGAATTTTGCAACCCCAATCATCATTAATTGTTGTCATAATGGAGTGTGACTAATTGTTTTTTTTTGCGTAGCGACGCACCAAAGATGGCAAATGTCCGGTTGCCCCTCCCTCCCTCCCTTCCTCCCTCCCTCCCTTCCTCCATCGGGTTGTTGACCTGCAGTTCTATGTTGCTACCACTGAGTCTGTGTTTTTTGTGCGTGGCTGTAAGCCAGTGCACCTACCACAAGAGGCAGTGGTTTTTGTGCGTGGCTGTAAGCCAGCGCACCAAAGACAGCAGATGTCTGGTTTTCACTCCCTCCCAAGGGGCCAGGAAGCAATTTACTTCCTGAAACATTTTGATCAGCGCCATCTTGCCGAATCGACCCCTTTTGACATGCGCAGTTGTGCTTTTCTCAGACCCTGCCGCGTTCACGAACAGTTTGCACGTTCCTGTGGATTTCCAATGCGCATTCACAGCTCCCCCCGCTCTGTTAGTGTGTCTGAATTAGCATTATGAACTAGCTTGTGTAAAATACTGATTCTGTCAAATATATTGTTTCTAAAAATTATTTCTTTATTCAGGCATCTTAGTTTTAACAGTTTCATTATAGCGGAGCAGGTTATATTTGCTCGTATGTGGTATTTATTCTGTTCACAACTTTGCGATCGTACAGCCAGACTACAGAGCTCCAGAACCCCCTATGCCAAGCCGAGCTGCATCACATTCTGGCTGGCCCAGAGAGCTCTATTGCGGGTACAAGCACAGGGCTAATAGCTCAGTTTGTGGTGCTATTTTCCATTCGCTGAGTACGGTTATGATAATAATAATAATAATAATAATAACAAGAAGAATCATAATGAATATGTTATAGATATGGATTTGTGTTAGGCTTCATCAAAGACGAATGGAAAATAGCACCACAAACTCCGCTATTAGCCACGGTACTGTACCGCAACAGGAGCATTCTGTTCCGGCCGCTCCTCTGCTATGGCTACGGTTTCTGGAGCTCTGTAGCCTGGCTGTACGATCGTGAAGTTGTGAACAGAATAAATACCACATACGAGCAAATATAACCTGCTCCGCTATAATGAAACTGTTAAAACTGAGATGCCTGGATAAATAAATTATTTTTTGAAACAATATATTTGACAGAATCGTGATTTGATGGCAGGTACTTAACAATGCTAATGCAGGGACACGCAATACAGTGGGGAAAGTGGTGAACATGCATTAAACATCCACATGAATGTGTTAACTTCGTGGACATGGCTGGGTCAACAAATCAGGTGGTTAGAAAGCACAACTGCGCATGCCTGTGACGCGAGAAAACACAGCTGCGCCAGGGTTTCCGTTAGAGAAAATCGGTACCGGTCAATGTGTCCGGGAAGATTAGACTTTTCCGGACAAACTGGAGAAATTCCGGTCATTATATTCTAATATAATATTAGGCCTATTATAGGTGTTTGTCGTGGTGATTGGCTGTTGTGTAGCTTATATATGCCATGTATTGTCTTATTTTGCATCCGTATGATTAAATGGGTGATAGGCTGTCATGATTCCATGCGCTAGGCCTATAGCCTATGTAATTGCGAAGCCACAAAAATAGTCACCTTTGAATTGCAACTGTAGCCTAGAACATGAATGTTTATTTCAATTGCATGAATCGGATTTGAGGATGCAGGCTAATTGGTTTGGGATTTGCGACAGTAGCCTAATATGTGTTTACTAATTTCTCTTTCCAGTTTTAGCTTACCCTTTTTATCAATAAAACAGCGTCATTATAACCACGGACATCGCAGTAGGCTATGAGGATGAGGAAGACATAACTGTTGAGAAACAACTGATAGGCGGGCTGGGCTAAATAAAGAAATGCCACAATGCATGTCTAGATATATAACATTTTTATTTAAAAGTGCAAGAGGTTAGGCAACTAGGCTTCTCGTAACATTTTAATTTAAGGCCTACGGCTGCGCTGATTGGAATTCATAGACTAGGCCTATAGTCTAATTTCGGCCTTTTATCAGATAGGCTAAAATAGAACAAAACTCTGAAAATAAATTATATAGCCTACTTAAATAAAGTGTAAGAACTTAGAACGTTCATAGGCTAATTTCCATTCGATATTAATAGGCCTTTCCATTTTTGCCTCAAGCTCCGTACCTGGATCAGGCTCCCTCTCGCTTGCTATGGTGGCCCGCTAGCCTATAGGCAGGTTTATCTTACGGCTGTTTTTTCATCGCATAGGCCTACTAGCCAATAGCCTATACATTAACCGAACAAAATTAATTGGCCTATTCATTTTTTTTTATATTCAAAAGGAATCATAATATATGGAAATTTAATTTTAGCCTATTGTAGGCCTAATACAATTAGGGGGAATTATTTCTCCGGACATTATGACCGGAGAGATTTTAATATATTGGACTTCAACGGATTTTTCTGGACAAAAAACGGTAATTACCAGCTAACGGAAACCTAGAACTGCGCATGTCAAAAGGGGTCAATGGCCCGTTCAAAAAGCTTCACTCTCAAGAACGAGGCGTCAACGTAGTCACAGCATCCAGTTCTATTAATACATCCATGCTCCCTCCCTCCTTTCCTCCGTCGGGTTGTTGACCTGCAGTTCTATGTTGCTACTACAAGAAGCAGTGGTCCCAGAACATCAAAACAAAAACATATTCCAGATTTTCCAGATCCCTGGTGGTCTAGTGGATAGGGCAGCCGCCTTCCATGCCAAAGGTTGCAGGTTCAAGCCTCAGTGTGGACAATATTTTGCCACTGGATGTTATAGAAGCTATGTAAAAATACAGTTACCTGGTGGTCAGTTATTGAATTTATGTGCAGTAATTGAACATTTGAAATACTCCTGTTTTGAAATTGTACCTACAGTATAGGTGTCTCAGTAATTACCCATTATATATTAGGCTATACTTTGCATGTATTTACCAGGTAAATGTTTAGTAATTGGGGGACTATGAAAGGAAGGGTTACCCAAAAAAATTTCTGAGTAAGTTAATTTAGCAATAGAAATACATAAGCATAAGTTCTGATATAGACAATAAACTACCGGTGGAATGGTGGTGGAGCATCCATCGGGGACCCGCTGTAGGTCCGCTAGCCTTGTGTTATCTGGGTTTATCCCTTACCTTGGTCCAGAAACAGAAGTTGAACCAATTGCAGCAAAACAGGTAAAGTTATAGGAATCATCAGTGTAACTGCTTTAACCACTGACCGCTAGCATTAATGTTATGGAAGCTGCTGCTAGTTGTTGTGAGCTCATGAGCTAACTGGCTATCCCACTCTTATGGTGCTGAATTAGCATTGGAAGCATTGGAACTGATGTGTCCAGGCGACAAGACCTATCTTAATTTATCAAACATTATTTCATGTAATTTCAATTCACAGCTACTGTATTTCAGTGGCATGACTAGCTTCTGTCCTACCAGTCCTGAACAGAAACAAGTCAGCCACGCACATAAGCCAGGTGGACCTGGCCAGGTTCTAATATGTGCCTTTTCTAAATGTGAATATTGACACCCCCTCCCATGCTAGGACTTATCAAACCATTTGTCTTTAGCCTTTTAATTGGTGATCAAGCACTGTTCTTACTCTTCTTATTAGATTGAGACGTCTATCCAAATTTTTTGTTTTAAATATATATTGTATATATTACATATAATACAAAGATAATTGTAAGTGCTGATGTTAAATTGTTAAATGAAAGAAAATTGTTTTGCTCTTCACTGTAAATATTGGCCTTAATGTTAGTCTGTGACAATTTAATTAAGGCATAGCTACTTTGTATACTATACTGTAGGCCTGAATCTTACTGACCAGTTGCCTTCAATTACCAGTCATGTGACCTACACCCCTTTATAAGGAGAACTCATGCCCTCTGTAGACCTGAGGAAGATTCTCACGGATCGAAACCTATGTCCTAATAAATTATAAGTTATATTTTGCAGCTCAGTGGCCTTGTGGTTAGTGTCCGCCCTGAGATTAGGAGGCTTGGAGGTTCGATCCCCGGCCAAGTCATACCAAAAACTATAAAAATGATGGTACCCAAAGCCTCCCTGTTCAGCATCAAGGGCTGGATCGGGGTTAAGTCCTGCGACATACCAGCGTCATGTGCAGGGGGTGGACTTGTACTGTAGCTGCCTCACACTAAGGAATCAGGAGATAGGCTCCTGCGCTATAGGCCACTAGGCTTGAGAACCATTGGCTCTCAAGGCTACTTACTTACTGATTATATTTTGCTACCAGCAGTGTGTGTGATCTTTCTGAATGCTGTGGCACAACTTGACTGAGTAGAATGAACACGATCAATAGCCGTGCCTGGAAAGAAGCCTTAGTGGTAGATATGGCAGTACGTCTAGCTTTTATCAATTAATTTATTTGAAGATGAAATTGTATCAAAGGACCTATACAGTAAGTTAGTACAGTTACAGGACTTGCAGTCAGTCAGGCATGACTGAGGAGGGCCCTCTGCTCGTGGACTTACTCATGAAGCTATTTAAGCTACAGAACAGGGGATGTAGGAACATGGGTCTCCAGGGTTTGTTGAAAGCCTGCGATCCGGAAAGCAGATTTAATCAGTGCTACATCTGAACTGAGTAAGATCTGTTCTGTCTGTAGCTCTGTCCCAATAGGTCCTGTTATATTATATATATATATATATATATATATATATATATATATATATATACAGTAGGACTCCACTTATCCGAACCCAACGGGACCGAAGGTCGTTCGTATCTCTGAAATGTCCGGATGACGGAAACATATGTTAAAATGCACCAAATTCAATAAGTGGTATACTTGTTCCATATAGACTCATAATAGACCGATAAATAACCTTAATTACTTGTGAAAATTCATAAAAATTGCAATCAAATAGCCAACTAAACTCATATAGCCTAGCCTATAATAGACCTACAGTAGCCTATAATAAAATAACCGAATTTCCAATTGAGTGCGTGCTTTGATCAAATACAGTACTTTATTCTCAAATGAGGCGTACGCTGCCGATCGATAGGCTACTGTATTCGTAGAACAAAATGGTATAGCCTAAAAACAACCCAACATTAGAACAATTAGAGCAAATTATAATCAATAAATAAATAAATGAAATGACAGACAAGTTGTCGTGTCTTAGGCTATTGTAGCCTAAAAGAAAGTCTCTAAAACAACCGATGTAGGCTAACGTGGCCTAGGCTGTAGGCTATTATTTAACAAATACAGTAGGTTTAGTAGGCTAATCTACATGCTCACAACACGTCTGTGTTCCTGAAGTCCATTAACTGGGAACGAAAAATGACTTGATGCTGCTTCAGGTTGCTGACGCGCTTTCTGGCTACCAAGGAATGCAGCTCTCGCGCAGCAGACTCGTTTGCGTTTTATGCTCGACATTAGAGTAACAAAGAAATGAAACGTGACAGTAGGCTACAGCCTACAGGCAACATGTAGGTCTACCTATAGTTCTTTTTTTATTCACAGTAGGATACAGTACTGTAATGAAAATCCCACCGGTAACCAGATAGCAGGCTAAAAAAAATAATAATAATTTTTAAGCCTGTCCAGTAGACCGGGAGGATCGGATCTCTGAAGTTCGGATGAGTGGGGTCCTACTGTGTATATGTGTATATATATATATATATATATATATATATATATCAGAGGAGGCTCATCCATTGAGGTAGAGGAGGACAGTCCTCAGTTTTTGGAGAGAAGAGAGGGATTAAAATATACATAAATGCATTTATTTATTTATAATTAATATTTAATATTATCTCAGTTTTGTTCATACATCAGGTTTTCCATATGGATAAAACCCCATTATTGAAATTCTAAAGCTCCAACAGTGACATCTATAACATGCAGCTGGAGGACCCATATATATCTATGGAAGGAAGGAATTCCTCCCTTGCGCGTGTCCCTTAGGGGTCTATCAATGTAATGCAATTTTTTCATGCTAATTTGTGATTGGCCAAAACGCTGAAAAATTACCGCAATGGAGGACAGTACTCTGAACAGGATTTAATGATTGACATTTTGTCAGTCCAATCACATTCCAGATCCCAGATTTACCACAGTGAAGGCCGATTGAGTCGGCGTTGATGTCTGTGTTTCTCTTCCCTGTGCCATTGGAGACTTTTTGTGAGTTTGTAGCTCCGTTATATAATACATCCGAAAGTATTATGGGACATGTTATACATCAAACTGTTCGTCTATTTGTCTTGATTCTAGCCATCTAAATATCTAAGCTGACATAAATACTTTTTGAGCTAGAGCCGTCTGAACACGACAGTTCCACTGGCTGGCTATAGCCGGTAACGGGGCTACGAGGTGCACGTGAGGCTACGGCATAGGCAGGCGCGCTGATTGGCTGGAGGCGCAAACTGTCGACAACTCGTCCAAAACATTTCTAGAGACTGGGTCGCAACACCGGATCGGAGAAATGCAATGAACAGCCTGTCTCCTGCTTGCGTGAGAATTGATCGCTTTGCGATGCTTATTCCTCATCCAGTGATGGATGGATGGATGGAAAACTTTCAACTGAATGTTCATATTGTGCTGATAATTGTAGGCTATAGCAACATAAGAGTGGCAGCTTTGACAGCAACCCAAATGAACTAATCCCATAGCTGTACCATTGCTGAGCGAACTGTTGGATACTGCATTTGCTGTGCAACGTATTCAATTGTCCAGTTGTCAAATCTATTTGCCAACAAACTGTTTGAGAGCCAGCACACCTCAGTGTCCCCTAATCAATTTTTTTTTTTCATATATCACCTAACCTCTCCAGCACCTCAACAATATCAATTCTTTTCTCTTTTTAGAGAAGAGTACAATCCATTACAACAACTATTGCTTACAATGTTTTGTTGTTTTGTAATATTTTATCATGAATATGATAAATAAATGCTGCATGTAGTTAAAGAAAGTGTTATTCAGTTTTTCATATGCTAAAATTGACTGTAAATCCACATTTTAAAGCTGATATTTCAAATAATAACTGACTGAGGGAATGCCCCCCCCGGCGCCCATGGGCGGTTCGCCTCTCTTCCTCCTGTCCTCCTCAGTTTTTTGAGTCACCAGTTGCCATATATATATATATTTTAGGGTACAACATGCGCAGGCTTGCTAACATGCAACAGAACTGTGGGAATGGCCTAACTGTGTTCCGTGTCCCGTTCTGTTGTTCTGTACAGTTACAGTACATAACAATGGTCCAATACTGTTGGCAGAGATGGAAACATATAGCTGACTTTCTTTGTTCTCTTTCTCTCTCTCTCCATCTATCTCGCTTTCTCTCTCTCTCTCACTCTCTCTGTTTCTCTCTCCAGTACTTGATTCTAAAATTGGAAAGGCCAGCGATAGTCCAGAGCATCACCTTTGGGAAGTATGAGAAGACTCACGTCTGTAACCTGAAAAAGTTCAAGGTGTTTGGTGGGATGAGCCAAGAGAACATGACAGAGCTCCTTTCCAGGTGAGAGCAGAATGTCCACGGATTGGGTGTGGTGCGACATTCGATGACCCTAATGTGTGGTCTTCCATATGGAATAGCCATTTTCTTATCTCTTCGACTACGTCAGCTTAATGACACATCTTTCATTTCTCTCATGAAAGAGGGAAGTGTTTGGACTTTTGGGAAACTGATGTCATCTCCAATGTCATCTCCAATGTCATCGCTGATGTCATCTCTGATGTCATCACTTCCCCTTTCTCTCAGTGGCCTTAAGAACGACTACAACAAGGAAACGTTCACTCTGAAGCACAAGATCGATGAGCAGATGTTCCCCTGCAGATTTGTCAAAATAGGTGAGCGTGGAGAAGGAATGCCCCCCTGGGTCTAGTGGTGTTATTCCCGCTATCTGACATGGATGGAGGACCGAGATAATACCTGATCTAGACAAACCAAATCTCTCTCTCTCTGTCTCTCTCTCTCCCTCTCTCTCTCTCTCTCTCTCTCTCTCCCCTTCAGTGCCTCTGATGTCCTGGGGCCCCAGTTTTAACTTCAGTATCTGGTACATTGAGCTGCACGGCATAGAAGACCCTGACGTGGTGCAGCCTTGCCTTAACTGGTACAGCAAGGTAGGTCTGCATCCTGCCCACTCCTGCACTCCTCCAGGCCTTAGGTTATCAGCATCACTGTCTTCACTAGCAGATTGTCAGTTTCTGATACCAAACCAGAACAGATTTCCAAAGCCTTAGAACTGTCATATTAGTCATTTGCGAGCGAGCAGCGTCAGTTCCGAGAACGGTCGGAGAACCACTGATCAGACATTTCCAGGGAGTGTCCCCTCCCCACGCCTTCCCTAGACGCTTTGCTAGACCCAATTTGCAAAAATTCCAAGGGTCTGGAACTGCTGAGTTTATCTTAGATTTCCGAAGCTGTGTTACCAACGGGCGTAGGTCAAAATGCCTCTATAGGCCGACGACCAATCGGAGCGACGAAACGTGGGTTGGTCATCGTATCATCATATTAAGTGGGCACAGCTGTTGTATCAAACCCACCCCTTATTAGATGCACTGTTGAGATTGGCCCGGCAAATGTCAGGCCGAATGGGAGTGTGACCAGACTGATCCGCGGAGAGAAACAGAACGTCAGCTCATATGATCAGAATGGCGCTGTCTGGCTATTCCCTAACCCCCCCCCCCCCCACATCCTCACCCTGTTTTCCAACAGTACAGAGAACAGGAAGCCATCCGCCTGTGCCTGAAGCACTTCCGGCAACACAACTACACGGAGGCCTTCGAGTCGCTGCAGAAGAAGACGCGCATCGCGCTGGAGCACCCCATGCTCACGCACCTGCACGACCGCCTGGTGCTGCGGGGCGACTTCGACGCCTGCGAGGAGCTCATCGACAAAGCCGTGAGAGGTACCGTCGCCGCGGACCGACAGACAGACGAGCGGACGGGTTTAAAAACCGTGTCCAAGGACGCAAAAACCCCAAACGCACAGCACCGTTTCGAGCTTGAGCTTTTGATTAGCTGCAGCTTGTGAATGTTCCACGTCGACGTTCGGACTTCGAAAAGTCGAGCTGGTGGATAATTTGTATGCTGTAGCCCCAGGAGAGAATGAAGGAGAGTCTGTCTGTCTGCTGTGTGTGTTTGACCTTCTCCTCTGCTCTGCTCACTAGATGGTTTATTTAACCAGTACATCAGCCAGCAGGAATACAAGCCCAGATGGAGTCAGATCATCCCCAAATGTAACAAAGGTATAAGCGCCCAAGAAACCTGCCAGGACGACATGAACAGTGAGGCAAATCTATTCAAGCAGGAACTATTCTCACCAATGTTGCTACAGTACCTCCGCAATCCATACACTGTGTGCCTGTGCCTCGTAGCCAAGTTAATGTCCTTATGTCCTCCCTGTGTTATTCCTGTGTCGTTACCACCATTTCCTCCTCTCTCTCTCTCTCTCTCTCCCCCTCTGTCTCTGTCTCTCCTTTTCTCTCTCTCTGTCTCTCCCTCCCCCTCTCTCTCTGTCTTTGTCTCTCTCTCCCTCCCTCTCCCTTACACCATACCCCCCCCCCCCCCCCTCCCCCCTTGTCTCCCCAGGTGACGGTGATGATAACCGACCAGGAATGAGGGGGGGTCATCAGATGGTCATTGACGTACAGACAGGTGAGGTCACACCCCTGAATGACGAGCACAATTGATATTCCCCCCACCTGGCATTCCTCACTGATGGCTGTTACCAAGTATGATCAAATTAAACTTAATTTCCTCCTCAAAAAAAGCAGTTTGCCTGAAGACTAAAGGCATCTAAATGGCTCATAAAGCCCTACTCTTTTGGGAGGAAGACACACTAAACACAGCAAGCTATGTTTTCATAGTGTTTGGAAATGTTTCAGTGGTGTTTTCTCCCCCAAGGCATTCTGAAGACAAAGGCTTGCACTGTTGGTGTGTGTGTGTGTATGTGTGTGTGTGTGAGAGAGAGAGATCCAGTGTGTGTGTGTTTGTGGTTGTGCTGCTGTGGGAAGCCTCACATCTCTCCGGCCACTCTCATGCCTCGCACACTGAGCTCTGTGTCTGCGCCCCACTGGGGGGGGGGGGGGGGGGGGGGGTTAATCGATTCAAACGACCCAGGGTAACCCAACGTACTAGAGTGACCCTCACGCTGTCCAGACACCACACAGACACTCTGGCACAGACTGGCCAGCGACATCGGTTTAGTCCAGCGAACATGCGCACTACCGCGTCAGCGACCATACTACTGCGCCCGGTTGATATTAGTTGAATCCATAGAGATCATCCCGTGGTGAGTTAACCGCTAGAATATTAGACGTAGTCTCAGAAACTCTTTGCGTTGCGTACAGGTAGTTATAATCACAGACAGAACTCCGGGCCGTCCAGTGATGCCGGCAGGCCTCGTGTCCCGTGTCCTGCAGAGACGGTGTACCTGTTCGGGGGCTGGGACGGAACGCAGGACCTGGCGGACTTCTGGGCCTACAGCGTCCAGGAGAACCAGTGGGCCTGCATCTCCAGAGACACCGAGAAGGAGGTGAGACCAGGAGGGAGGCGCTGAGGAGGACTGGAGGGGGCGTCACTCCTGCCTTTTTAAACGGTTGATATTCGTTCGTTTGTATGAAACCGAAATGTACATTTTTATGCTGCCCTCTTCGCCAGGTCTCTCTTGAAAAAGAGATTTTAAATCACAGTGAGTTCTTTGCCTAGTTAAATTAAGGTCTAGTAAATGATAAAAACTAGGATACAATGTGAAAAGAAGAAAATCCTGGTATCTCCTCTTTGTGTCGAATGAGTATGACTGCCAAGACTTAGTCAATGATGAACAACGGTGGCCAGAAAGGCGTTCCGCAGCCTATCCCGTTAGTTCCCGTTAATTCCCATAAATTCCCATGGAAAGTTTGCGAATATTCCTGGCATTTTGCAACCCTACTCCTCCTGTAGTTGACCAGCTCAGTGGCCTTGTGGTTGGAGTGTCCGCCCTGAGATTGGGAGGCTGGGGGTTCGATCCCCGGCCGAGTCATACCAAAGATCTATACTCTCAGACTGATAGATTGACATTCAGCATCAAGGGTTGGATTATGGGTAAATCCCTGTGACAAACTGCACTAGCGTCATGTCCAGGGGGTGGACTTGTACATCAAGCTGCCTCGCGCTAAGGAATCAGGAGATAGGCTCCTTCCCTATGGGCCACTAGGCTCCAGAACCATTGGTTCTCAAGGCTACTTACACCTGTAGTTGATGGTTAACGAAGAACAGCGGCAGTCAGAAAGGCGTTCCGCAGCCTAACCGGGCTCCGCCCCCCGTGTCCCCAGAGCGGTCCCAGCGCACGATCCTGCCACAAGATGTGCATCGACTCCCAGAGGAGGCAGATCTACACGCTGGGACGCTACCTTGACTCCAGCGTCAGGAACAGCAAGTCCCTGAAGAGCGACTTCTACCGCTACGACATCGACGCCAACACCTGGACGCTGCTCAGCGAGGACACGTCGGCCGACGGGGGGCCCAAGCTCGTCTTCGACCACCAGGTGGACCCTACACACACACACGCACGCACGCACACCCGCACGCACACACCAACTCTCGTGTACATGCAGCCCCCCCCCTCCCCCCCCCCCCCCACACACACACACACACACACACACACTGTATAGGCACCCATTTTATAAGGGTGGTCTGAGGAACTTTGGTCTCTGCTTGTACAGAATAAGTCAATGAGTTTCTTTTGAAGATGGAGGGAGTTGAAAATCTTGACACATTTTTCCTCCAGTCCCATTTTTTAAGTTATAAATGGAGCTAAAAATGCCCAGGATTTTTAATATGTCAGGTTTCCGCTTCTCTAAGCCCAATACAGAAATCCAGATGTGAAGACTCATTTCTCTCTCTCTCCCACTCTCTCATTACTACCTTTGTTTTTGTTCCTTGTCCCCCCCCCCCCATCCTGGTCCTTCTCTCTTCACCCCCCCTCCCCCGTTGTCTCCTCCCTCTCTCCTCCCAGATGTGCATGGACTCTGAGAAGCACATGATCTACACGTTCGGCGGCCGCATCCTGACGTGCAACGGCAGCGTGGAGGACAGCAGGACGTCAGAGCCCCAGTTCAGCGGCCTGTACGCCTTCCACTGCCAGGCCGCCACCTGGAGCCTGCTGAGGGAGGACTCGTGCAACGCCGGGCCCGAGGACGTCCAGTCCCGCATCGGACACTGCATGCTGTTCCACACGGTGAGCTCGGCCTGGGCTGCTACACTTCTAGCCTGCCGGCTGGCTCTTGACGCAGACGGCCTCGTTAGCCACCGCTGTCTGCGCCAATCGGCTAATGTTTGAGTTGAGCTCGGTGGTCCTATCCATCACCATTGAGGCTAAACGCCGATGAGTTAGCGTAGCTACTTTGGATGTACTGTTATTTGGTTAGCTTAGCTACTGTACTTTGATTACTGTTAATGAGTTAGCTTAGCTAGTTTGGCAGCTGTTATTGGGTTCGCTTAGCTACTTTGGCAGCTGTAATCGGTGCTAGCGGCTAATGTCGGCCCTATGCTGCACGGGGGCCAGACATGGATCAAATAAATCACCCACTGAGAAAGTCTGAAGAAAAGCCAATCATTTCTTGATTCAGATTTTCTTGATATTACTTTGAGCTTTGTTGACCTGGTTCCCATGGAGACGCAGCCAACACTGACATTAATTTATGTGTGTTATGTGCTGTTGGAGAACGCCAGTGCAAATGTTCTCAGATCTTAAAAGGAGTCAAGGAAAATCTGGGAACCGGTAGTTCCAAGGATAAAATGTGTTCCAGCGCAAAAATGTCAGCTATTCGGTGTTGAATGAAAGTGAGATTTCTTCTCTCTCTATCCCTCTTTCTGTCCATTGTCCTCCCTCTCTCGCTTTTTCTTTCTATCTCTCTTTCTCTCTCACAGAGAAATCGCTGTCTGTATGTTTTCGGGGGTCAGAGGTCGAAGACGTACCTGAACGACTTCTTCAGCTACGACGTGGACGGAGACCACGTGGAGATAATCTCCGACGGCACCAAGAAGGACTCTGGGATGGGTAAGACCGCAGCTACCAGTCGCCTAGTCTCAACGCCAGACCCATGACCGTGCTTACGCTGATCACCCTACGTGAGCCACGCTAACTAGCGTCACCGCATGCTGCAGATATCTCGGTGGGTCTGGGATGCCGCGTGCTAAAAAGTGGGTTTCGAATCCCGGCCAGTGATTGGTGCTCCCGACATCCTGGGGGAACCGATCAGTAAAGACTTTCGCACGGCCCATTTTTCGAGCCGCTCTCTATCTCTCTCTCGCTGCTACGACCTGTCAAGTCTTTCGATTTTGACACCTAGAACCGCCCTCAGAGCACCAGCCAGGGTGGCGAAGTGGCACAGATGATCATGTAGCGTACAGAACGCCACGATTCCACGTAATATTTGAGTGGGGAGAGACCACCATACCACACAGAGCTGCTGGACGTACAGTACAGGAGTAGACTGCTCTCTGTTCCAGTGTAGACCGTCTAGACAGTCACTGGCTATGACTCAGCAGTGACCGTCAAGACAGTTACCGGCTATGACTCAGCAGTTTTCAGGGAACGATTCATTGGGAAGACAGAGGGAACTGTAATCATCCAGAGGAGGATCAAGCTGAACAATAATTGATTTCACCACATTATGGAAATTGTGTTTTTGTTCAGAGAGTGTCACTCACGCATTCTGCGGTAATTATAAGGAAAGTCTCATTCCAGAACTGACATTCTCTCTGTGAATGTTCTACTCACACACACACACACACACACACACACACACACACACACACACACACACACACACACACACACACACACACACACACACACACACTCCCTGTTGAAACCTCTTACACATTTTTTTCCCTCTCTCCACTTTCACTCTCACTTTGTGTATCACTCTCTTTTCTCTCTTACCCTCAAACACACACACACACACACACACACACACACACACACACACACACACACACACACACACACACACACACTTGTCGCTGGAGTGCTAGGCTAAGGGAAAGATTACAGTGCGTCCCATTTAGTGGCCGTCAGCTGATTCTTGCCTGCGTGGTCCAGAACCACAGCCTTGTTCTGGGAGAGAGCGTCCGGCTCCTCCCAAGCCCGTGACTCCATTAGACAAAATGATCGAGTGACCAGCCCAAACGCTAGACTGAGGACTCTTAATGGACGCTGTGGTCTCAGATGCTGCAGATGGCTGGGAGATACCATCACTCCTCTTTCAAAGAGGTGTGCGTGCGGGGGCACCGAGTGTGTGTGTGTGTGCGTGTGCGTGTGCGTGTGCGTGTGTGTGTGTGTGTGTGTGTGTGTGTGTGTGTGTGTGTGTGTGTGTGTGCACGCGCACGTGTTAAAAAGCACCTGGTTAAAAGCACAGGCCAGGGATGACAAGACACTTCCTGCGCCGATAAACAGATTGCCAGTGATCTCTGGATGGACCAGTCTGACATGACTGTATGAATATAAATAGACCTCTGTCTGTAAGTCTGCTAGAGAGAAAGAGAGAGAGAGAGGAATGGAAGGAGGGAGGGACGGATAAATGGAGGGGTAGAGGAAGAACGAGGGGTGCAGATACGGAGGGGGAGGGGGGATACAAATCGAAAGACTCATAATGACGGTGCGAGAGAGAGAGGGAACAGAATGTATTTTGGCAGGAAGGAAGCAGCAAGACCAAACAGTGCTCTCGTAATCATTCTCGAATGTTTATGCGCAGCGCTCTCTCCCACCAGACAGTCCCTGCTCTCCCGTCTGCAAAGCAACACGCCCATCTCCGTGGTCCGCCCCATCCCATAATATCACTGGTCCAGAGAGCTCTGCTGTCTGCAGAGCAACACGCCCATCTCCGTGGTCCGCCCCATCCCATAATATCACCGGTCCAGAGAGCTCTGCTGTCTGCAGCCTGGCTCTTTGCTCTAAACAACTCAACAGTTGTCCGGCTGTGTCATTGCTTTAAAAAGCACGTTTGAGCCACTGACGAATACGCAGACGATCAGTATTTACTGATTGGAACCGGATGACTCCAAACTGCGTGTGTTTTCTCACTACCACTGTAAACGCACGCATGCACATGCATTGCACACACACACTTTCTCTCTCACACACACACACACACACACACACACACACACACACACACACACACACACACACAGACACACTCTCATGTAAACATGTCGGTGAGTGTTGACACTGCTTATAGGATTAACCTGCTGCAGACAAACGGCATACTGTCGGGCTTTTCAACACCACCATTGTGATTTGCATTACGCTCTGTTTGTCCTCAGGCTGTCTGGTTGCTACGCTACGTTGCTATGCTAACAGCCGTGGTTTTCGCTAGCCTGCCGCAGCTATCCCAGCCGGCCTTTCATCTGGGCAGATGAAGGCTGTTGGATGTTCTTCAGGAACGGGCGTATTAAACCCACGTTCCAGATCACCGTCTCCTCGTCGTACCCTAGTGCGTGTTGTTGGTTTGTTCCCTCGGTGCCAGCACTCCCCAAGTTACATAGGTACTCTGTGTGTGCGTGTGTGTGTGTGTGTGCGCGCGTGTGTGTTCGTGGATTGTCCCGCAGTGCCGATGACAGGCTTCACCCAGAGGGCCACCATCGACCCGGAGCTGAACGAGATCCACGTGCTGTCTGGCCTCAGCAAGGACAAGGACAAGCGAGAGGAGAACGTCCGCAACTCCTTCTGGATCTACGACATCGCCCGCAACAACTGGTACAGAACGCAGGCCCAGACACACGCGCTATTGTCCCAGCTTGTCAGTGCGAGAGGAAAGGAACATAACAGTGCCAGGCAGCCAAGAGAAACAATGGCAGGGCTAGCCCAGAGCATCACATTTCACAGCCCGCCTGACCTCCGCGAAGTTAAGTTAATCGCCCCCCCCCACCCTGCCCTTCAAAGGAGAACTAAATGTTCTCGCTGAAAGTGCGCTTGTCCGTCTGTCTGTGTGTGTCCGTCCGTCTGTGTGTGTCCGTCTGTTTGTGTGTGTGTCCGTCTGTTTGTTTGTGTGTCCGTCTGTTTGTTTGTGTGTGTGTCTGTGTGTGTGTGTGTGTCCGTCTGTTTGTGTGTGTGTGTGTGTGTGTGTGTGTGTGTGTGTGTGTGTGTGTGTGTGTGTGTGTGTGACGTACCTTGTCTCTCCTTACCAGAGGGGGGAAAGTCTTTGTTCCTCCCAGCCTGCTAAAGTAAGCGTCTTGTGAAAGAACGGACTTTCGGTGCTGCCGGTTCCGGTACACTGGTTTCAGTAGCTGTTCTTTGACAAAGTGTCCAGACAAATAAGTCAATAAAGTGTGTGTGTGTGTGTGTGTGTGTGTGTGTGTGTACTGGTGGTAGCAAAGCACTGTTTGTCTCCCCTCAGGGTTGTGTGGTTTATATCACCACCAGTCAGAACCTGTTTCATTTTACTTCAGTCACCCCGCTCAGTCTGGTGTCATACAAACATAGTGGGTACTCCGTGGGTTTGAGTGTTTATTGTAACTGTGCGTGCGTGCGTGTGTGCGTGCGTGTGTGTGTGTGTGTGTGTGCGTCCGTGTGTGTGCCCTCTCCAGGTCGTGTGTCTATAAAAATGACCAGGCTGCGAAGGAGAACCCCAGCAAGGCTCTACAGGAGGAGGAACCGTGTCCACGCTTCGCCCACCAGCTGGTCTATGATGAGATGCACAAGGTCAGACACACACACACACACACACACACACACACTCACTCTCCAGTGCGTACCGAGTCCGACTGTTGTGGCGTCCCCCGCGTGTCCAGGTGCACTACCTGTTCGGCGGGAACCCTGGGAAGTCCTGCTCTCCTAAGATGCGTCTGGATGACTTCTGGTCCCTCAAGCTGTGCCGCCCCTCGAAGGAGTACCTCCTCCGCCACTGTCGTTACCTGATCAGGAAATACAGGTACCCCGCCCCTTCACATCAGTACATGCTTTTATGGTCATCAAATCCTTTTATGGTCATCGTGACCGGGTACGCTGTCGTGTGCCGTAGGCTCAAGTGCCCTAATTGAATTGTAAGGCTGGAAATAGATTTTTTGTTTTTTTTGTATTGATTTGTATCATGGGATTTTATCAACAGGGGCTGTGTGGACCCTCGTCTTTGGATCCAGTGCCACCCAGTGGTCATGTTTTGCCATTGTAGAACATTTTTGTGAATTTGTTTGGTCACTTTTTTGTCAGTTTGGTCACTGTCCTTTTTTTGGGGGGTTGTTTTTCATAACTGTCCGCCTGATTTATGAGATTTGCTTGAGTGTTCTCTTGTTGATGTGTCCGTGCGTATTACGAGGTCCTGTGTCATAACGTTTCGTCGTGGTCCTCTCGCGGCCAGGTTCGAGGAGAAGGCCCAGTCCGAGCCCCTGAATGCCCTGAAGTACCTGCAGAATGACCTCTCCCTGACCGTGGACCACACAGACCCGGATGAGACCAAACAGGTACGCAGAGGGGGAGGAGGACGGAGGAGCAGTCGTCGGTGTGACGTGCCTCTCGTTGGCATTGAGGAGTGGTAGTGTAGTGTTGGTGGAGTGTTAGTGGAGTGTTAGTGGAGGTGACAGAGGTTTGTGGAGTGATAGTGTAGTGTTGGTGGAGTGTTGGTGGAGTGTTGGTGGAGTGTTGGTGGAGTGTTGGATGGAGTGTTGGATGGAGTGTTGGATGGAGTGTTAGTGGAGTGTTTGGAGGTGACTGAGGGGGGTGTGGAGTGTTAGTGGAGGTGACTGAGGGGGTTGTGGAGTGTTAGTGGAGGTGACTGAGGGGGGTGTGGAGTGTTAGTGGAGGTGACTGAGGGGGTTGTGTTAGTGGAGGTGACAGAGGGTTGTGGAGTGTTAGTGGAGGTGACTGAGGGGGTTGTGTTAGTGGAGGTGACTGAGGGGGTTGTGTTAGTGGAGGTGACTGAGGGTTGTGGAGTGTTAGTGGAGGTGACTGAGGGGGTTGTAGAGTGTTAGTGGAGGTGATTGAGGGGGTTGTGGAGTGTTAGTGGATGTGACTGAGGGGGTTGTAGAGTGTTAGTGGAGGTGATTGAGGGGGTTGTGGAGTGTTAGTGGATGTGACAGGGTTCTGGAGTGTTAGTGGAGGTGACTAAGGGGGCTGTGTTGTGTTAGTGGAGGTGGCAGAGGGGGTTGTGGAGTGTTAGTGGAGGTGACAGAGGGGGTTGTGGAGTGTTAGTGGAGGTGACTGAGGGGGTTGTGGAGTGTTAGTGGAGGTGACGGAGGGGGTTGTGGAGTGTTAGTGGAGGTGACAGAGGGGGTTGTGGAGTGTTAGTGGAGGTGACTGAGGGGGTTGTGGAGTGTTAGTGGAGGTGACGGAGGGGGTTGTGGAGTGTTAGTGGAGGTGACTGAGGGGGTTGTTTTTGTGTTAGTGGAGGTGACAGAGGGTTGTGGAGTGTTAGTGGAGGTGACAGAGGGGGTTGTGGAGTGTTAGTGGAGGTGACAGAGGGTTGTGTTGTGTTAGTGGAGGTGACGGAGGGTTGTGTTGTGTTAGTGGAGGTGACTGAGGGGGTTGTGGAGTGTTAGTGGAGGTGACTGAGGGGGGGGTGGAGAGGTAGTGGAGGTGACAGAGGGTTGTGTTGTGTTAGTGGAGGTGACTGAAGGGGTTGTGGAGTGTTAGTGGAGGTGACTGAAGGGGTTGTGGAGTGTTAGTGGAGGTGACTGAGGGGGTTGTGTAGTGTTAGTGGAGGTGACTGAAGGGGTTGTGGAGTGTTAGTGGAGGTGACTGAGGGGGGTGTGGAGTGTTAGTGGAGGTGACAGGGGGGTGTGGAGTGTTAGTGGAGGTGACAGAGGGTTGTGTTGTGTTAGTGGAGGTGACTGAGGGGGTTGTGGAGTGTTAGTTGAGGTGACTGAGGGGGTTGTGGAGTGTTAGTGGAGGTGACAGGGTTCTGGAGTGTTAGTGGAGGTGACTAAGGGGGCTGTGTTGTGTTAGTGGAGGTGGCAGAGGAGTTTGTGTTGTGTTAGTGGAGGTGACTGAGGGGGGGGTGGAGAGGTAGTGGAGGTGACAGAGGGTTGTGTTGTGTTAGTGGAGGTGACTGAATCAATACTTTTTTGTATTGATTTGTATCATGGGATATTACCAACAGAGGCTGTGTGGACCCTCGTCTTTGGATCCAGTGCCACCTAGTGGTCATGTTTTGCCATTGTAGAACATTTTTGTGAATTTGTTTGGTCACTTTTTTGTCAATTTGGTCACTGTGCCCTTTTTTTGGGGGGGATTGTTTTTCATACCTGTCCGCCTGATTTATAAGATTTGCTTGAGTGTTAGTGTAGTGTAGTGTTGGTGGAGTGTTGGTGGAGTGTTGGTGGAGTGTTAGTGGAGGTGACAGAGGTTTTTGTAGTGTTAGTGTAGTGTTGGTGTAGTGTTGAAGTGTTGGATGGAGTGTTGGATGGAGTGTTAGTGGAGGTGACTGAGGGGGTTGTGTTAGTGGAGGTGACGGAGGGGGTTGTGGAGTGTTAGTGGAGGTGACAGAGGGTTGTGGAGTGTTAGTGGAGGTGACTGAGGGGGTTGTGGAGTGTTAGTGGAGGTGACTGAGGAGGTTGTGTTTTGTTGGTGGAGGTGACTGAGAGGGTTGTGGAGTGTTAGTGGAGGTGACTGAGAGGGTTGTGGAGTGTTAGTGGAGGTGACTGAGGAGGTTGTGTTTTGTTAGTGGAGGTGACTGAGGAGGTTGTGTTTTGTTGGTGGAGGTGACTGAGGAGGTTGTGTTTTGTTGGTGGAGGTGACTGAGGAGGTTGTGTTTTGTTAGTGGAGGTGACTGAGGAGGTTGTGTTTTGTTAGTGGAGGTGACTGAGGAGGTTGTGTTTTGTTAGTGGAGGTGACTGAGGAGGTTGTGTTGTGCTGTTCAGTTTCAGCTCCTGCCCTCGGCGCTCTTCAAGTCCAGCTCTGACTTCATCCCGCTGGGTAAGAGGATCCCACCTTACCTTACTGTTTTACTACAACACACGCAAAACGAGGCCTGAAAAGCTCTTCGTTAGTGAGGTAACTCCCTCCCTCCCTCTCTCTCTCCCTCCGTCTTCCTCTCTCCCTCCCTCTACCCTCCCACCACCTTCTCTCCATCCCTCTCTCCCCTCCTTCTCTCCCTCCCTCTGCCCCCCCTCTTGGCAGGGTTCTCAGATGTGGACCAGACCTACGCCCAGCGCACGCAGCTCTTCGACACGCTCGTCAACTTCTTCCCCGACAGCATGACCCCGCCCAAGGGCAACCTGGTGGACCTCATCACCCTGTAGCCCCGCCCCCCCACCCTCCACACCGACACACCCGGCAAGACCTCTCGCTCTGATCGGTTGGCGGCGCGGAGCCAGACTAGTTTTTGCTTCTACACCTGACCCCTCCCAGGCGAGGGCGGGGGGAGGGGGGGGTTTGCTTGTGGACTGCACCCCCCGTCCCCCCGTCCCACCACCATCCTCCCCCTCGCTCTCGGTCATTGGTTGTTCAACGACGGTACTAACTGACTGAACGTAGAGGGCCAAACACGAGGATTGGGTGGTGGTGTGTGTGTGGGGGGGGGGGGGGCGGCGGCACTCAACATCACTGTGGATTAAGGAACAACCTACCAAGACGTAGAGTGTGTCTCTAGGCCCGATTTCGTCAAGGAATTATATGATTTAAGAAGTGGGGCAAGTGAACCCTGAAACTCTGCCAAACTGTTCTCTTTTTCCCCATTTGAGTTTGAGGTTTACATGAAGAGGATTTGCACGTGTTTGCATTACCTGCTGTTTAGTTTGTTGAGGAGTCTCCGACGGGGTATTCCTTCTCCTTTCCCCCTCTTAGTCTTGGTTTTGTATTGCATACAGTCGACATATCGCGTGCGCGCACACGCACACACACACACACACACACAGGATGCTGTTTGCCTGCTTCACCCATATTATACCCATATTTATGATAATGGCGGTTGTGCATTTTTTGCCCTGTGAAACTGTCCATAGTGTTCTAGACACAGTAGGTGAATGATCCTTAAAGATGACAGATTTGTCCAAGTCCAATAATCCAATTTCTATATAAATCATTGTGTTTGTCGGTTTGTCTTTAGCTCTTGATAATGCCAGTGTATGTACCTTCAATATCATTTATCTACGGAATGGAAAAGATTACCAAACTGTCCCAAGAATCATTGGAAAACAGTAGAGGGGTTTTAATAAGCACATACACATACACACACATACACACGCACTCTCTCACACACACACACACACACACACACACGGGTGTGAATTGCCTCTTCACCAGTGGGAGTGAGTGAGATATGGTGTGCTTTGGGGTTGAGTTTGGGTATTCCATAGTGTGGATATATGCTGTGAGCTCCAGATGCGTAGATCCTTAAGCCGAGGCATTAACACCCACATCTCTGTCTGAGCTAGTCCATCTATTAAGATTCTAGTGGCTAGTAAAGGAACGAGTCTGATTGCTTCCACTAGCTCCAGCTCCATAATCAGTGTTGTCTTCTGGCTGTGGTGTATATGTATAACTGTGGAGAACATTCTACTCTGTACTGTGACCGGTCTGTCATCAGCCAGTTACTGACAGGACTCGCTGCTTCCATCTCTCAGTTGGGTTCTCTGTCTGTCGTCCTGGCGATGTCTTCACAGAGCTCACTGCATGGAAAGGGAAGAGGGGTTTAAAATGGCTGCCATTTGACATCTCTGTTCTCCCTTCTCCAACTCTCTGCAGTTGTCTTCCATTGCTTTGTCGAAAGGGAACATTCATTGTCAATGTATCTGGCATGTGCCACAGACAGGCTGGTAAACCCTTCCATGTTCTGCTGAAGCGTATAGGGTCTATCAATCATGTACTTTCATTATCTCGCCTGGTGATATGGGACTTAACAGGTGATGAAAACATAGGAGTTCCCTGACTGTTTCAACCTCCATTTCAAGTTGGTGAAGTGTGGATAGCCAAGGCTGGTGAAGGTGTATTGAAGACAGACCACCTGCTGTGCAATGGCAACACCCTCAAACCTGCCAGTCTTGAAACTAAGACATTTGACCTGCGCCAAAAAATGGTTTCAGCGCACCTGACCTGAGCAAAATGTAATGGAAGCTGTTTGATTTGTTGATCCCTTGCTGTCAGATTCAGAAATCGTTGATTTCACTTCAGTCCTCAGTATGAGCTTCAATTGAACAAATCAGTCAGGTTTTTGTGCATATGCTGGAGTGTGTGCCATGTTGTACCGTGTGTTTGCACTGTTGGCGTGTTTGACAGTGTGTTTGTGTGTGTCTAATGTATGTGCCTGCTGCTCTCATAGAGGCTAGCGGACAGCCATGTTTATATATATATATATGTATATGTATATATATATATGTATATATATATATATATATATATATATATATATATATAGTGATATTTATTTGATAGGGACAGATACAATTCAAACCTTGACACGTGTTGACAAGAGTCAGATGCATTGTACCTTCATGCTTAAGCTTTCACTACTTCTCAGCATCAGTCCCAAAGAGCTAACAACATGTCTACAGTGAATAGAGATGGAATAAAACGGCAACAATATACGTTCAAATAATTCATAAAAGGTCATGTTAAAGGACTATGCTCGTTTTTGACAACCTGGACCTTATTTACGACATATTATAAGAAGTTTGACTCACCCAGATCACTTTTGTGTTGTTCGGAGGCATGTAGAAGAAATTTAAAATCCAGCGCGAGCCAGTATATCCATGTAATGGCGGCGCACGGGGCAAAGGGAATGCAGCTTCTCAAAATCCATTTTCGGCCGCTAAACGGTTGTTTTCATCAATCACATTGCATGAATCGACAGTTGATATTCCTCTACGCGAGCCATTCTTTCGGTTTTCAAAGACGTGGTCTGTAGCCACCGTAATATGATCTTTAAACGCCTCTCCCCCACTTGCTCCAGCACGCATGCGCACAGGCCAGCGCGCAGCCTGCTATTCTCAGGCTCACATTCTCTGCGCTACGATCGTAGTTGGTGCCGAGAATATTGTCGTCGTCATTCGTCAGCAACAATCCGATCGTAGCGCAGAGAATGTGAGGGAGCATAGCCAGTGTAAAGATCATATTACAGTGGCTACAGACCACGTATTTGAAAACCGAAAGAATGGCTCGCGTAGAGGAATATCAACTGTCGATTCATGCAATGTGATTGATGAAAACAACCGTTTAGCGGCCGAAAATGGATTTTGAGAAGCTGCATTCCCTTTGCCCCGTGCGCCGCCATTACATGGATATACTGGCTCGCGCTGGATTTTAAATTTCTTCTACAGGCCTCCGAACAACACAAAAGTGATCTGGGTGAGTCAAACTTCTTATAATATGTCGTAAATAAGGTCCAGGTTGTCAAAAACGAGCATAGTCCTTTAAGAAACAGACCGATTCCAATGCAAATGAAATAGGACAGTTGATAAATTCAATAAAAACAAACAATATGATATAAAAAGTAACATGGTACTTACCATTAGGTTACATTCCTGTGAAAATGCCTGAATATCTTGCAAGCATTTAATAGGATCTGGAAGTGAGATCTGGAAGTGAGTTCCAGAGATGAACACCTTTTACCAAAAAAAAAAAAAAAAAGGCTGATTGTCCAAGAGCTGTTTTACATTTTGGAACTTTGCATTTTTCATGTAGGTACAGCTCTGTGAGTCCATGCTGTGATAGGTTTGAATGTGGTCACTTGACTTTGGTGAGTGCTTATCTACAGACAGTGGAATGAAACTGTTTGCTGGTCAGTAAACCCGTCACTTCACAAGGAATTATCATTTATGCACCATTCACATAAATCAGGGCTTTGGTGACAATTACATTATGGTTTGGGTTTTTTTTTATACCAGGAAAAAAAATGAGAAAACAAATCTAGAAAAAGTATAGAAAAATTTGGAATGAAAGCACCTTTGTAAAACAAAATGCCAAATACATTTTATTTAGCTTTTGTTTAGGATAAAGATTCTAAATGAGCTAAATGGAATGTGAGTTATTTTTCCATCTTCCTCTCTTCCTGAAGCTCTCTCCTGCCCCCTGGCTGTGTCTCAGGAATGTGGGGGATCTTGAGCTGGTGATAACTACTCTGTGGGTTTCATGAATGTGTAGAAAGCATATTGTAGAATTGCATTGTATGTAATGTACATAACGAATAAAGATTGTATTTTGTTCAAGTTTTCTTAATCTGTGTCTCATCTTTGATTTTCTTTTTTTTTTCTTTTTATGTCTCATTTATATGGAGCCAACAATTTATTGTTACTGTCCAGAGCGAATGTTACAGTACTAAAGAGGCAAACAACAGCACATATTGAAAAAAAGTTATTGAAAAAATCTTTATTGGTAACTTATAAGAAAACAAGGCTGCCCTGGTCATATCGTTACGGCGACTGACCAGACAGCTTCCAGTGTGTCAGACCCCTGTTGTTTGGCTTCATCAGCAAACAAACCATAAATATGTCAAATACTGCTAAATACTTTGGTGAAAATGACAAAACAAATTATAGAAGTGAGACTACACAAGTCATGACAATAAAACAAAGGATGGGTGTGTGTGTTGATTGTTTTGTGGTGATCAGTTCACTCAAGACTTGAAATATGATTGGAAATTAGTGTGTGAATATATTAATTTGAAAAGATAAACAATGGGAAATGTCAATACAATGCTATTAGAATTGATTGACAAAAGACAGAACCATCAACGAAAATGCGAATAGAATGTGCTCAGGCCTGTACTGTTCGGAGGCCCATAATTCACCTCTTGTGTTTAGAGCACTAAATAACTGCGACATCAACAAACAAGGCGAGTGAACATAGTTTGTGGAATCAAAACATTTAAAAACATACAGTATTTACAGTGGTTTCCCTTCTTTTCTCTAGACGGTTCTAGCATCCGTCAGCCCCGTCTCTATGGACACGTTTGTTTATTAGTATGCTTCACGACACCCTCGGTTGTACCAGTCTGGCTGTTCTTTCTACAGAAGCCACCGCTGGGTCTCCACACCTGAGATGCACTGGTCGTGTGTGCCAGGATGATCATCCTGCAGTCATACTGTCAGTCAGCACTGTACTATCAAAGATTTGATGGTCAACGCCAGAAGTATTGAAGTTTAAGTTTCATCTTCCATTCTAATTTTCTTTTGTGGAACACGGTAGAAAAAAAAAACTTCATGTATGTGCTCATGTGTACAAATCAACATTCAGCATAACTACGTTAATTATGAACATGCACTGTTGAGTTATATTGTACCTCAAAATTAAACCCCTGATCTTTTGGGGTGCTTGGTGTTGTTCTCCCTAGTTGAAATCTTCATTATCATAATTTTCTTCGGGTGGTACTTGGTCAAGTCCCAGAAATAACAGACTGAAAATGGCATTTCGCAGTTGAATTATGTACATTAGAGAGTCATTCGTTTTTAGATATTTTTGCTGTGTAAAACTGGGCACAGCAGTGTGCAGTCTTGTGAGAATTGTCGGTTGAATGGCCATGGTGGCGTGCTGCTTAGCCACTTGTTTCGACTGCGGTGGTGGGTTTTGGTTTGGAATCCTCAGGATCATCTCTGCAGATTTCTGCACATGGTGCCATACCATTTGGGCCTCCATCTACATCAGTATGGAGGAGAACACCGGAAGCCATTAAAAATAGAAATAAATCGCATAGAAGTGACATGATTCTCTCACTTTGATTGGATGGCCCATTCTATGCGATGTATGTCTCTCTGCCTGCAGCATTCCTCCAGAGCCCGTCTCCGTGGAGCAGTGGCTGAGGGCGTGGCCGTCAGTCAGTCAGAGGGTGGGGGGAGGAAGGGGATGGGAGGCCGGGGGGGGAGGGGTTAGGCTCCGCCTCCTCCTCCCGCCCTACAGGTGTGTGTCCTCCTCATCGGGCGCGTCCTCTTTCAGCAGGTTGTCGATGGGGACGATCCAGCTGTCGTTGAACTCTCCGTTCAGCGCCGTCTTCTTCTCCTGCATCTCCGGCTGCACCTCCATCACCTCCAGCGTGGGGTTGTCGTGGTAACCGTTCTCCACTGTCTGCAGCTCCTCCGTCAGGTGTTGCTTTCGGGGACGAGGGGCAGATATGTTTTAATCAAAACATCCTCTCACATATGGTGCTATAATTCTAGTTTGTGTGTGTGCGTGTGTGTGTGTGTGTGTGTGTGTGTGTGTGTGTGTGTGTGTACCTGGTTCTCACAGTAGGGTTTGCGGTGTCGGGAGATGACGATGGCTCCGCACACTATCATGGCCAGCAGGGCGCCACAGGAGGCCAGGATGGCGATGAGAGTCGTGTTGTCGTGTTGTTTCTGAGAGAGGCGGAGCAGACACGATCGAGATCAGCACACTTACCACCAAACACACTGCGTAAGCTTTCTCTTGTCCCTTCACAAAGATGAGAGTAAATTTACACGCTCGCAAAAATTTACCTTATTCATTTCCTCATAGTATCGACGTGCCAATGTTGTATCCACTGTAATAAGATTGAGAAATTATCACGTCATCCATTACTGTACAAGTTGATACAGTTCACGACGGATAAAATTGACCTAGAGTCTGAAAATGTAACTGTGTACCTTTGCCACTCATCTCTATGGAGTCAAACTCTGTTTTGCCGTTGTGCTTGCGAACTGTCAGGCTGCAGGTGCCGTTGTGCATGTCCTTCATCAGTCGCTCACACAACTGCCTGAGGTCGTCCTTGTCGTGGTCCTGCCGAAAGTAAAAGAAGTGTCTTTAGAACTTCGATCCTGTCATCCTGATCATAAACATGCAAAGTGAAAAGGGCTGGGCTGATGTAATGTCACCATGACATCATTCACCCATAGACAGGCGAGTGAAGGGAAAGGTCATAGGTGAATGTTGAGGTCAGTTTCCTTTGTAGGAAAGTGCAGACTATTCCTTTTTTTGTGCGTGTGTAAGCCAGCGCACCTAGGATAGCGTTTATCCGGTTATCACTCCCTCCCTCCGGTCAACGTTGACCTGCATTTCTGTTGGCACCACAAGAGGCAGTAGTCCCCTGCACAAGTAGAGTAGCGGTGAAAGCATTGGACTCCCACCCGGGAGACCGGGGTTCAAGACCTGGTGGGGATGACTTTATGGGACTATACCCCAAACCTCCACATGTGCATCCTTTCACTCCAACATTTACCCCTTGCCTTATAGATCAGATCCTGTCCCAACCCCAACCCATATTCTAACCCCAACCCACACTAGGGACTGGAAGAAGGACACCAAAACCAATTTGTTGACCTCCACTGCACAAGTAGAGTAGTGGCGAGGGCATTGGACTCCCACCCGCGAGATCAGGGTTCAAGGCCCGGGTGGGGATGACTTTATGGAACTATACCAATTTCAGGCAAGTTTAGGAGCAATAAGCGAGAGAAAGAGAATACAACAACAAAGTTGACATTCCAATGTTCATTTTGCATTTTGCATAAAAAAATGATGTCTCTGATTGGTGGAGCTTGCGTTGGATTGTGGGTAGTGTAGTTTTATAAGTATGAAGTGTTGGTTTCAGAGGACAGAATTAAACATATTTTTAAAAATGCATTTTTTGAGATAAAATTCTGAGAAAAATCACACTACATCTACCATGTCATGACAATTATGCCCTAATTTTTCATGAACATTGGACATTTATTGAGCGAGAATTTGTATCAAATGTACAGTATTGCTAATAGTAAAACATTTTGATGCATCATGCGCTCAGTTTTTGATATTTCAAAAATCTGTCAGGATCGTTTAGTGTGGGCTGTCTGATGATGCAGTGTGTCCATTCTGGTTGTAATTGAAAAAAAAATGTGGGAGAAGTTAGGTTTAGATATGTTCTTTTCTATTGACAATTTTGAGGGTATAATTCAGACTACTGTAAAAAAAATCATTTTTTGACATAAAATTCTGAAAAAAATCACACTACATCTTGGATATGTTGCCGATGTCACTTTTTATGAGGATGATCAGACATTGATTTGGCAAGAATTCGTAAGAACTGTATACAGAACTGTTAACAGTAAAACTTTTTGCGCTGTGTCAGAAGTCAGACTTCAGAGGGAGATGGAGAATAATAATAATAAGAGTAATACTAATAATAACTAGTGCTGCGAGCAGCAGTGAGCGGGCCCTCGCACCCCACGCGGGTCGGGGTGTGGCGCCGTTAAAGGGTGTGCTATTTCGGTGTCCAGTACTGACAGAAACTTCCTGTCACCAGTAGATGGCGCTCTAAGCGTGACTCAATACCGACGCATAGATGTGTTCAGGACAGTACCTTGATGAAGCGTGAGAAATGTTGTGTAAATCGGACAAAGTATGTAGGAGTTATGAGGACTTCCTGTAAGCAGTAGGTGGCGCTGTAGGTATGACGCAATACTGACCTACAGATGTGTTCAAGATGCGACCTTCATCAAGCATGAGCAATTTGGAGTAAATCGGATAATGTATGTAGGAGTTATGAGTACTTCCTGTTTCACCAGTAGGTGGCGCTGTAAGTGTAACTCAATACCGACGCATAGATGTGTTCAGAAGGTGACCTTCATGAAGCGTCAGCAATTTGGTGCAAATCGTATGATGTATGCAGGAGTTATGAGGACTTCCTGTTTCACCAATAGGTGGCGCTATAAGTATGACGCAATACTGACACATAGATGTGTTCAGGACAGAACCATCATGAAGCGTGAGATAAATCGGACAAATCGGATAATGTATGGAGGAGTTATGAGGACTTCCTGTTTCACCAATAGGTGGCGCTATAAGTATGACGCAATACTGACACATAGATGTGTTCAGGACAGAACTGTCATGAAGCGTGAGACATATCGGACAAATCGGATAATGTATGGAGGAGTTATGAGGACGTACTGTTTCACCAAAAGGTGGCGCTATAAGTATGACGCAATACTGACACATAGATGTGTTCAGGACAGAACAGTCATGAAGCGTGAGACATATCGGACAAATCGGATAATGTATGGAGGAGTTATGAGGACGTACTGTTTCACCAATAGGTGGCGCTATAAGTATGATGCAATACTGACACATAGATGTGTTCAGGACAGAACCGTCATGAAGCGTGAGACATATCGGACAAATCGGATAATGTATGGAGGAGTTATGAGGACTTCCTGTTTCACCAATAGGTGGCGCTATAAGTATGACGCAATACTGACACATAGATGTGTTCAGGACAGAACCGTCATGAAGCGTGAGATATATCGGACAAATTGGATAATGTATGGAGGAGTTATGAGGACTTCCTGTTTCACCAATAGGTGGCGCTATAAGTATGACGCAATACTGACACATAGATGTGTTCAGGACAGAACCGTCATGAAGCGTGAGATATATCGGACAAATTGGATAATGTATGGAGGAGTTATGAGGACTTCCTGTTTCACCAATAGGTGGCGCTATAAGTATGACGCAATACTGACACATAGATGTGTTCAGGACAGAACCGTCATGAAGCGTGAGATATATTGGACAAATTGGATAATGTATGGAGGAGTTATGAGTACTTCCTGTTTCACCAATAGGTGGCGCTATAAGTATGACGCAATACTGACACATAGATGTGTTCAGGACAGAACCCTCATGAAGCGTGAGATATATCGGACAAATTGGATAATGTATGGAGGAGTTATGAGGACTTCCTGTTTCACCAATAGGTGGCGCTATAAGTATGACGCAATACTGACACATAGATGTGTTCAGGACAGAACCGTCATGAAGCGTGAGATATATCGGACAAATTGGATAATGTATGGAGGAGTTATGAGGACTTCCTGTTTCACCAATAGGTGGCGCTATAAGTATGACGCAATACTGACACATAGATGTGTTCAGGACAGAACCGTCATGAAGCGTGAGATATATCGGACAAATTGGATAATGTATGGAGGAGTTATGAGGACGTCGTGTTTTATGGCGAAATGTCAAACTTTGGCAGGGCGCCACGGCAAGGGTGTTTGGTGAAAACTCAATTTTTTTGATAAATTTTGATCACAAAGGTCTTAAGATGAAGCTGACCCGATATGAAGTTGATCGGATGAAATCTGTAGGAGGTGTTCGTCGAAGTACGAGGCATGGAAATGGTCAAAACAAGGACAAAATGGCACATTAAGAGCAAAATGGCGGACTTCCTGTTGCATGTTGGGTATAGCTCCAAGAGACATTTAAGTGTGGCTCGATGAAATACATATGCCCACCGAATTTCGTTCGCCTACATCAAACTGAAAGGTGGGGCTCGCCATTTGAAACTTTCCAGGGGGCGCTCTTGAGCCGTTTTGCCACGCCCATTTCCGTCACCCATGAATTATCAAATTTTTCACCGGGACTGACGTATCTGCAAAGTTTCATCTGTTTTCATCGATGTTCAGGCCGCCTAAAAGGCATTTGTTTGGAGTAAAGGAGAAGGAGAAGGAGAAGAATAATAATCCTTCGAGTTTCAATAGGGCCTCGCACCGCCAGTGCTCGGGCCCTAATAATATAGGCAAATACAATAGGGTTCCGGCAGCTACGCTGCCTGGCCCCTAACTACTTTAGCCACTGGACGCTACCATTAATGTTATGGAAGCTGCTGCTAGTTGTTGTGAGCTCATGAGCTAAATGGCTATCCCACTCTTATTGTGCTGGATTAGCATTGGAATCATTGGAACTGATGTATCCAGGTGACAAGACCTATCTTAATTTATCAGAAAATATTTCATGTCATTTCAATTCATAGCTATTTCAGTGGCATGACTAGCTTCCGTCCTACTAGTCCTGAACAGAAACAAGCCAGCCACGCACAAAAGCCAGGCTGGACCTGACCTGGTTTAAACAACAGGACTGCTGTGCACGGACAGAAGGAGAGGGGTGAGTAAGTGAGAGGGCTGTGGGAAAGACGGAAACCAGCAACGGGAAGGATGGGTTCCACTCAGACACTTTTCCACCCTGTGACTGTGGAGTCCTTTTTTTATACCACGATATCACCACTTCCTTCCTGCCGGAGGACAGCTGGTCATGAAGGGAGGCCTACTCTGTCGACTAGGCATACCAGTGTTATATGTTGATATCGGTCATAGTATATAGTCAGGGGACTATATTGCCAAAAGTATTCGCTCATCTGCCTTTACACGCATATGAACTTGACATCCCATTCTTAATCCATAGGGTTTAATATGACGTTGGCCCACCTTTTGCAGCTATAACAGCTTCAACTCTTCTGGGAAGGCTTTCCACAAGGTTTAGGAGTGTGTTTATGGGAATTTTTGACCATTCTTCCAGAAGCGCATTTGTGAGGTCAGACATGATGTTGGACGAGAAGGCCTGGCTCGCAGTCTCCGCTCTAATTCATCCCAAAGGTGTTCTATCGGGTTGAGGTCAGGACTCTGTGCAGGCCAGGCAAGTTCTTCTCGCTCATCCATGTCTTTATGGACCTTACTTTGTGCACTGGTGCGCAGTCATGTTGGAACAGGAAGGGGCCATCCCCAAACTGTTCCCACAAAGGTGGGAGCATGGAATTGTCCAGAATCACTTGGTATGCTGAAGCATTCAGAGTTCCTTTCACTGGAACTAAGGGGCCAAGCCCAGCTCTTGAAAAACAACCCCACACCATAATCCCCCCTCCACCAAACTTCACATTTGGCACAATGCAGTCAGACAAGTACCATTCTTCTGGCAGCCACCAAACCCAGACTCGTCCATCAGATTGCCAGATGGAGAAGCGTGATTCGTCACTCCAGAGAACGCGTCTCCACTGCTCTAGAGTCCAGTGGCAGCGTGCTTTACACCACTGCATCTGACGCTTCGCATTGCACTTGGTGATGTATGGCTTGGATGCAGCTGCTCGGCCATGGAAACCCGTTCCATGAAGCTCTCTACGCACTGTTCTTGAGCTAATCTGAAGGCCATATTAAGTTTGGAGGTCTGTAGCGATTGACTCTGCAGGAAGTTGGCAACCTCTGCGCACTATGCGCCTCAGCTTCCGCTGACCCCGCTCTGTCATCTGTTGGATGGGTGAGTGAATACTTTTGGCAATATAGTGTATATTGTGGCCTGTGTCATGTGCTGAGGGATCACACTTGACTGCTTCATTTTAATGGTGAGTTTCGAGTGAGATTGATACAGTAGCTGTTGTTGCTGCTACATTTTGAATGAAGTTGAATAAACAGTCTTACCATATCTCCTTTGGACATGGAAAACTGTGAAAGAAGCCAAACACAAACAAATTATGTTACGAAGAAACAGACATTTTAAAAGGGCGTCTTATCAGAATGGCAAGGGAATGTCCATGGAACTCGTTCTGTCTTACTTGAAATATTGTGGAAGCTTCGGTGGCAGCGGCAGTGATGGTTTTGGTCGCGCTCGCCATGGTGGCCGATACAGAGGCTGACAGCAGCACGTTCGCCGTGCTGTCCGGGCGGTCTGCCTCCGTGGCGCCGGCCGCGGTGCCTGGGGACGGAGAGACGAATCCAGAAGTGTCGGGCTGACCCGTCCTCCCCTCCTCGTCCCCGCTTTGCGTCGTTGCCGATCCCTGTGTTCCTGCTGCGAGACAAGAGACGAGATGGTTGAATTGATTATTGCGACTTCCTGTTCGACAGCACGATCGTGAAGCCAGACCTGTGAGTCCCATGTGAAAAGTCAGTCGACGTTTGTACTTTACAACTTTTGTACTTTATCTACAGTATGTGCTGGTGTGATTGGTGATGTATACGTGGACTATGTGTTATGTTGGTATGTATAGTGGTGTGTTTAGGTGTGATGTGAGGGAGAGGGCCCTGACCTCCGCTGTCGATCTGAGGAGAGCGGGGTACCGCTGATCCATCTTGGGGCAGACCGGTGGTGGGCTCCCTGCTGGTACCCGGCTGGCTCACAGGGTGGTCTGCAGCAGGTGGCTCTTTCTCTGCGGAGGTGACAGCAATGTGAGGGCTGAGCTCGGTCCCTGGGTCAGGAACAACAGCAGGGATGGAACCGGTGGCAGGGTCAGGAACAACAGCAGGGATGGAACCGGTGGCAGGGTCAGGAACAACAGCAGGGACGGAACCGGTGGCAGGGTCAGGAACAACAGCAGGGACGAAACCGGTGGCAGGGTCAGGAACAACAGCAGGGACGAAACCGGTGGCTGGGTCAGGAACAACAGCAGGGACGGAATCGGTGGCAGGGTCAGGTTCAACAGCAGGGACGGAACCGGTGGCAGGGTCAGGTTCAACAGCAGGGACGGAACCGGTGGCAGGGTCAGGTTCAACAGCAGGGACGGAACCGGTGGCAGGGTCAGGTTCAACAGCAGGGACGGAACCGGTGGCAGGGTCAGGAACAACAGCAGGGACGGAACCGGTTGCAGGGTCAGGAACAACAGCAGGGATGGAACTGGTGGCAGGGTCAGGTTCAACAGCAGGGACGGAACCGGTGGCAGGGTCAGGTTCAACAGCAGGGACGGAGCCGGTGGCAGGGTCAGGAACAACAGCAGGGACGGAACCGGTGGCAGGGTCAGGAACAACAGCAGGAACGGAACCGGTGGCAGGGTCAGGAACAACAGCAGGGACGGAACCGGTGGCAGGGTCAGGAACAACAGCAGGGACGGAACCGGTGGCAGGGTCAGGTTCAACAGCAGGGACGGAACCGGTGGCAGGGTCAGGAACAACAGCAGGGACGGAACCGGTGGCAGGGTCAGGTTCAACAGCAGGGACGGAACCGGTGGCAGGGTCAGGAACAACAGCAGGGACGGAACCGGTGGCAGGGTCAGGTTCAACAGCAGGGACGGAACCGGTGGCAGGGTCAGGTTCAACAGCAGGGACGGAACCGGTGGCAGGGTCAGGTTCAACAGCAGGGATGGAACCGGTGGCAGGGTCAGGAACAACAGCAGGAACGGAACCGGTGGCTGGGTCAGGAACAACAGCAGGGACGGAACCGGTGGCAGGGTCAGGAACAACAGCAGGAACGGAACCGGTGGCTGGGTCAGGAACAACAGCAGGAACGGAACCGGTGGCAGGGTCAGGAATAACAGCAGGGACAGAACCGGTGGCAGGGTCAGGTTCAACAGCAGGGACGGAACCGGTGGCAGGGTCAGGTTCAACAGCTGGGACGGAACCGGTGGCAGGGTCAGGTTCAACAGCAGGGATGGAACCGGTGGCAGGGTCAGGATCAACAGCAGGGATGGAACCGGTGGCAGGGTCAGGATCAACAGCAGGGACGGAATCGGTGGCAGCTTCGCAGTGGTATAGGAGACCTGGAGAGAATAATCACAAAGAAGTACATTTTAAAAGTCTTTGTCAATTGAGCTAAACAATTCTGGACAATTCAATGTGTAGCTTCTCACAGGCCTGAATAACACTGTTGTCTTAATGCTTGTCATTTTTTGCTGCACTAGTACTTCAAGAGATTGTGAAGCTGGTTCTGGTCTAGCTCTGGTCCAGGTCAGTATACTATTCGGGGCTCTACCCCGGTATACCGCCCTGCCAGGGACTGTTCATTGCGCCATTGATTTTTTTCACTCAGTCAATTTTACCGCATCTAAAGACAATATTATTTTGTTACTCACCGAAGTGGAGACATTTTTCAAAAGATGAAGGCCTTTTCTCCAAGGTGGCTACAGTTGTAGTCCCCCAACTTGTATAAAAAAGCAACTTTTTGCACTTAAATATCACATATCCACCGATATTCACTCATGGAACTATTATAGTATCCACTAGCCTGGCATCGCGACCCTAATCACGTGATCTCACGCGCTGTTTCTGTATTGTGGAGAGAGATCACGTGATCAGGGTCGCGAAGCCAGGCTAGTGGACATTGGTGAATATGTGATGTTTAAGTCCAAAAAAGTGCTTTTTATATAAAAGGTGGGAGGCTGCAACTGTAGCCACCTTTGAGAAAAGGCTTTCATCTTTCGAAAAATGCCTTAACTTACAGAAATAATATTGTCTATAGATGTGATAATGTAGAAAAACGTTTATGGCACCATGAATGGTCCCTGGCAGGGTGGTATACCGAGGTATTTTCCCCAAATAGTATACCAACTTGGACCAGGGATAGTTCTGATCCTGCTACTAGCCTACGTCTACGCCTGCTGGCTGATCCTGGTTGATGCCAGCTGCTAATGCTGGTTCTGGTCATGCTGGTTTTGACCCTGCTCCTCCAATTCTGTGGACGCAGGCACACGAGAGAGCGACCTATCACACACCAAGCCCTCAACTCACTGACCCCTCCACCAGAACTATCACCAAGACACCCACGGCCCTCCCCCTCATCAACAACTCTTGTGTTTGATGCTTTTAGGGGGGGTCCAGCAGGTAGTTGTGAACTTCTACAAGTTTATCTCCCTCTGGTGGTTCGCTATTCTATTTATAGTGAACAGGACAGGATGCTTCACACAATAACCTAGGAAGCACCACACCTACCCCTAAAGACTGACCCGGCGTGGGAGGAACAATCTTGGCCCCATTAGGCTGGGATTTAGGGGGCATGGAACAATGCCTTCCATATAGAATCCCATCAGGCTCAACATACACACACACACACACGTAAATATATTTCCACATGCAGTGGAAAGTGTGCGCACACACACACACACACACACACACACACACACACACACACACACACACACACACACACACACTTCTTAGGTTTACATTTCATATACTGGTACATGCCCTCGGCTCCTAGCCTTGTGAGACCATGCTGATCCCACAAGAACAGGCTACTCAGTCATCATCATCGTTGTCATCATGTGTTCAAGGTCTAAGGTTTCAAACAATACAGTAGCCTACATGTAAATGGTAAATGGACTGCACTTATTAGCACCTTTCTACCTTAACGGACAAAGCGCTTTACAAAGGCCTCATTAACACATTCACACACACATTCACACACCAATGTGCACATGGTACAGGAGATAAACACCAACAAACATATCAGAATCAGAAACCGTTTATTGCCATGCAATTTTTAACATGCTAGAATTTGCTTTCTGGCGAGGTGCATAACATTTAGACAACATTGGACAGGGTGCAGGAATGAGACAGGACAGTGCAAAGAGGACAGTGCAAAGGCAAGTACAAAAAGCTAGTGCAAAAAAGGATAAGCTAAAGAAAAGAACAATGTACAAAAAGTAGTGCAGTCAGTGCATATACAGTGAGTGCACTACTTTTTGTGCATTGTTCTTATCATAGTGCTTACTCTCACCATTTTGCATTCTATTATAGAAAACAATGCTGTCCAAGCACTGACTGATTCAGCTTTAGAATCACTACACCAATTTTAGCATGGTGTGTGAATTTTCTATTAATAGTTTTCCAGTAATGAGACTGTAACTTTCATCTTTCAAATGCCACCCACGGGATGGAAATCTAGACCCTGTGAGTCGTCATGGTGATCAACAGTAGTTGTCAGGGCGACGAGGCCATTGAGTGGTCAGATAAGAGGCAGTTTTTGTCGAGTGGTGGGGTGTGTGCGCGTGTGTGTGTGTGTGTGTGTGTGTGTGTGTGTGTGTGTGTGTGTGTGTGTGTGTGTGTGTGTGTGTGTATGTGGAGGAGTGGCCCTGTCTCTGAGGCCCTGTCTGTCACCCTAAACTGCAGACACGTCACTTATCACGTCCCTAAAAACGCTCACTACTGGGAGGGGCAGGCCAGCTGTGTCCCTCCCACCCGCTGTAAGAGTCAGATACTGTGTCTATTGGCTGTAGCCTGACTCAATGGATGTAGTTTTGGGCATAAGCTTTGTCATTTGTTTATTAGCCTAACGCCCAATCAGTGGCGGCGAAATCTGTTGCCCGCCCAATCAGATTCCATCAGGACTACAGTACGTGAAACGACAACAACCTAGAAACCGCTCCGCCGAAGGCCATTGTGATTGGTTTAAAGAAATACAGCGCCCTGTCCCCCTGTCCCCCGTTCTCTAAACAGTAAGGAGTCCAGCCGGACCTTTCTCCAGCGCTGGCACAGCGTAAAGCGAGTGTGGAGATGATGGGTCCAGCTATGCGAGACTAAGGCTGACAGCAGGATCACCGTTGCAGATAAAGAAAAGAATGTCTCTGAAATGGGAACAATCTGGCGAAATACAGATTGAATGAACACCTCCAAGCTCCAACCCCCCACTACCCCCTCTAGGCATGGTGTATGTGTCATATTTGGGAGTGACCCCCTCTGACCTGGGCTGTCACTGACTTTTTAGTGGGCTACAGCCCTCTACCCCCCCCCCCCCCCCCCCCTTCCCCCCGTTCCTACAATAATACCATTATCAGCACTGCAGTCCCTCAGAAACACTTTCCCCAGACATGTAGGCGATGTAGAGGAGCTGCTCCGGGGTTCGCTTGCAGCTCCCACGTCTCGTTAGGGTCTCCCATGTTCTCTAGAACGACTATAAAGACAAGCCTCTTCAGTTTAAATCAGGCAGTAGATCACACTAGCAGGGGGTGAACGTTATACTGTTCAGTGTGAGATGTTTGTTAAGAACTAAACCTTAGCAGCATAATAAATGTTGAAACCTCCAGCGATTTATTAAGCTCCTGCCTCCTCTGGTTTCTCTGAAGGGGAGGTACTATATAGTATGTAGCTCTGTAATTACATTACATTAGTCATTTAGCTGACGCTTTTATCCAAAGCAACTTACAATAATTGCATTAAACGTAGGAAAAGCCAATGTACTACTACGATGTAATGCTTGCTGACCGGCGGGTCATTGGTTCATGGATAGTGACTTTGTCTGTGTCCGACATCTTCAGACAGCGAGAAACATCCACAGTCCTTTCTGTCCCTTCATGCAATACGATATGCGGGTTTCCTTGCTGTGTGTGTGTGCGTGTGTGTGTGTGTGTGTGTGTGTGTGTGTGTGTGTGTGTGTGTATGTGTGTGTGCGTGTGTGTGTGTGGTGGGGGCGGGGGGATAACAACCCCGTAAACAGCATGTTTTATCTCTAGACTTTGGGGCATTGCGAGCTCTGAGTAAAAACAGCCCAGTTCACTCAGATTTGGCCTCTGGCGCTGATTAACATCAGGCTCATTTGCTAACGCTGTAGCTGGTCCCGGTAGTGGACAGTAGGACACAGCTGTGTGCGGCCGCTCGTGAGAGACAGTGCTGGGATCAGAGTGTGCTCCCTGTCCTGCCCTCTCCATGGGTGGGGTGTGTGTGTGTGTGTGTGGGGGGGGGGGGTTCTCTTGTTTGGTCTCAGTGGGCGTCGACCCAATCCTGTTTAGCTGTGAGAGCCTCCATCCGTACACAGTTAAAGCAGAATGACAATCAGCCGGGTGGGTGGAGACTTGTTGTATTGTCCTGCCTTCCTGCCTGCCATGCTGTAAAAATAAACCCCAGGCTGTAGGCCCCACACAGTCTGAGGGGATGAGAGGAGAAGAGAGCGAGATGGAGAGAGAGAAAGAAAGAGAGGGAGAGTGAGAGAGAGAGAAACAGTGGAGGGAAGAAGATAGGCCGTCTGTCCAAAATTCAGCCAAATGCACTGTTTCCTCGGTGTAGTGGTGAGTGTTGTCTGCTGCCTTGGTGTGTGTGTGTGTGTGTGTGTGTGTGCGTGCGCACGCCAGGCAGGCCCTCCCTCACCACAGACTGATGTGCGTCTGAGCGCCAACGCTCGCCAGAGTAAATAAATAAACGTCGCTGTCGCTCCGGAGGACAAAGCCATCCCGTTAGGCGGCAGACGGGCGACACAAAAGGCCCCTCCGGCCCCGCGTGTGGCTCTGCCAGGAGGGGACACTCTCTCACTCCGGCCCCCTGCTGCGACTCGGGCTTCTTGGGGCTCCATGCATACACCCCCCCCCCAGGGATGGTGTCCCATTGAGACGGGTAATTCAGACAGCTATGGGACTGAGGAGAGGGGTGGGGGTGGGGGTGGGGGTGGGGGGTAGCGTGGGCCGCACAGAAGGAAGAAGAGGGGCTGTGAATGTTTAAAAGAAAAACACTCCATAGGAGTAAAACAGGGAGGTGTGAAAGACAGGGGAGAGAGAGAGAGAGGGAGAGAGGGAGGGAGAGAGGGAGGGAGGGAGGGAGAGAGAAAGGGAGGGAGAAAGGGAGGGAGAGAGGGAGGGAGGGAGGGAGGGAGGGAGAGAGGGAGGGAGGGAGGGAGGGAGACAGAGAGGGAGGGAGGGAAGTGGTTAGAGGACAAGGAGGGTTAGAGAAGGAAGGGGTCTCAAGTGTTGTAAATCTAACTGCCATACGGGCCTTACAGCATATACACAGACACATATATACCGGCCGCACACACACACACACACACACACACACACACGCTCTCACTCTCACTCACACAGACCCGCACAAACACATTCCCAGTCCATGGATACCAGGGTGGTATGTGTGTTTGGCTTCGTAGAGCTGTGGGATGCACTAATGAGAAATGCCAGCATTACAACAGCAGCACGTTGCCTTCAGCTTGTGAGAGTTCATCTCTAATGGCTTCAGATGATCTGACCTACGGGCTGGAGAGTTAGGACTTCTATCACAGTCATCCATTTCCATGTGGATATTAGAGGGAGGTTAGTTCAATCAATCAATCAATCAATCAAAGCTTTATTTGTATAGCGCATTTAATACCCAGAGGCAACACAATGCGCTTTACAGAGAACAAGGGAGGTGGGCTGACATCCCACCCCTACATATTCCAGAGGGAAGCAAAAAAACAGTAATCACCCGGGGGCCAGATAAGTGAGCTGTAAAAATTCTTCCCTGACCCCTCTCAACGAGGCGATCGAGCAAGCTCCTGGAGTATGTTTGTCTTAGTTAGGTTTAGTGAAAGCTGGTATGGAGTAACAGTGCTCAACACTTTCTTTTTGTCACACAAACAAACACACACACACACACACACACTACATCTTGTTTGCCTCGTTCTTAGGTCTTATGAAGAGACATCCGCCGATTGTTTTCTTTGAAGTTCGAGAAGTGAGGGGAGTTCACAAGAAGTGATGAGGTGGAGAGAAATACGTGTGGAGAAAGTAAGAGTGGGAGTGGGAGTGCGTGTGTGCGTGTGCGTGTGTGTGCGCGTGCGTGTGCGCGTGCGTGTGTGCGTGTGCGTGTGTGTGTGTAGAGAGATCAAGCGGGGGGGAGGCAGCAGAGCAAAGTATCGGGGAGGAGACGGGGAGTTTGAGCGACGGCCCTCGGCGGTACCAGCCACAGGTCTCGTTTACAGCCACCTGGGCACAGAGCAAGGCATGCTGGGTAGAGGTAGGAGTGCGGGGTCAAGAGTGGAGGTGGAGGACGGCGGCGCTTCATCACGGAGATCAGACAGTGATGAAACGCCAGGCTTTGCGGCGCTCGCCACTCCCTAGGAGGAAACCACTCTCTCTCTTTCCTGTTCCCATCTCTGGTGTTTAACAAGCCCCAACCTTTCATAGAGATGTGTGTGTATAAATCCTCCTTTTTTATCTTCCATCTCCCTGCATAGCGTCTGTCCAGTGTCCAGGCCAGCGTGTCCTTGTGGCTCAGTGTTTCTCCTAGAGTGAGTGGGATAAGGGGGAAACTCGATTGCAGAGCAGGCTGGGAATCTGCTGCCACTCCTTCCCTGGGAACAGGGATGTTGATAATGGTCTTTCCTATCTATTGTTCTCTGCTCTCTCCCAGCGGCTGTGTGGCCGCGCACAGGAAGCCCGTCGTGCCAAGAGACATCACTTCTGAAGCCGTGCGGGGCAGGAGGTCCTGACTATACGGTTAAATCGGGACCCCGGGAATCCCGGGTCCAGGCCCTCAAACCAGGAAATGAACAGCGGGAAACCGGGAATTTCGCAATGACCAGTTAGTAGTGGATAATAGTTAATATAGCTAATACTATACTAGTTAATATGTCTTTGACCAGAACATCCATTGGCATGGGTTTCAATGAGTATGCTGAGCTGAATGATATTATGCAAGATGAAATTGAGGCATATTTGAATAGCTGAACAGTGCAGTGTAGGCTTCATAGCCTATAGCCTAACTTCCTAGGCCACTAGGTCTACTGTATTTCTCAAATAAATAATACAATCTGTGCAAATTAAATGAGTAAATGAACAAATTAAACATGTATCAGTCATCGCCAGTCTCATTTCTTTCCACAACCATATCCTGACTGTAGTCTAGGCTATAGGTCAAAAGTAAAACCTTGCCTTCTGGCCCATAGCCTATATATAGCAAGAGAAAATGCGGATGAATCAATACATCTTACTTTTACGCAGTGTTCTTCTTTTTCAGAATTGAAATGTTGTTGGAGTGGAAATTACTATCCACATTAGGCCTGTGTCTGAGAAATGAACTTATTTCTGTCTGCGTCTGTGTCTGAGAAATGAACTTATTTCTGTCTGCGTTCTGATGTAGATAACTTTACAGGGATCATCAAAAGAATGAAGAGTCAAGGACTTGCAAAGCTGCGCATAGAGGCTGTGATGTCTGCAAAAGATTAAACACATGAAGTGTTATATCCTGATGGTCAGAAAAACAAATCTTCTGTAAACATTGAGCATTGAATGATCATTTAGATCATTTAGCGACCTACTTGATTTATTCAATGAATTTCTTAGTTTATTGTGTAATATCACTTCCATGAGACAGAAGGCTGTTCTGATCCCTGCAGACGGATCACAGGTAGCCCAATGAATCTGGCATTACATCCCTCCTCTCAGATAACATTACCGAAGTAGCCTACAAGCTGCTGATTATGGACCTTTAAACTCCGTTCGTATACAGTGATTCATTTTATTGTGTGAAAATGATATATTGTTATAGGCCTATAAAGTAATGAAAACAGACAGCTTCACTATTTTCTGCATTTTATTGACTGATTCAAAGAGGGCTCCACGCCAAAGAAAATAATAATGCAGAAAAAAACAAAACCCAAATTAAACATCTACATTCCCGGGAAACAAAATGTCTCAAATTCGGGAAAAATAGCCTATTTAACCCTAGTCCTGACTGACCTTTACCTTGCAGGAAAACACCTGCCCTTCTATGTACCCGCCGTCAGGTTCACGGCTCAAGGCTGTTGAGGAGGAGATGGATGGATGGACCGGTCAGGGATTAGGGAATTGGCCGAGCCAGTGGAAGTAATATTCTGATAACCCTTCTCCACTACAAAACGTATTTGCACATCAAAACACGTTTTGTCCCCGTGCAAAGTTGGAGCCGAGCCATTCTGTCAATTGTGAAGAACAGACGTGTTAGGCCTAACCCAGTAATTTAGTTGGATAAATTATTTTTGGGAAAAAGGGCTGACCCTAGATTTTTAGATTGTTTTGGCACAACGTCTAACAACAAATCCTTCCGTGTCTAATTTTCTTACATGAGCCGAGGAGCAGGTGCGGCCCGTGCGTAATTAAAGAATAACAGTGTCCTCTCCTCCTCTCGGGTCCTCTCCTCTCGCCGGGTCACGGGAGCACTTCATTATGCGGGCCCGTTGTTTCTCAACCGGCTCTCGAGCACAGAGCGGGGCGGCGGGGGGACAGGACCCGCCAGTGAAGAGGGGCAGATGTTTGAGCTCAATGGTCCTGACTCTCTCTCTCTCTCTCTCTCTCTCTCTCTCTCTCTCACTCTCTCTCTCACACACAATATCTCTCTCTCTCTCTCTGTCCGTCTCTCTCTCCCGGCGAGCATGTAGTCCTAGGCTTCACACGTTGTCTTTTGACATTAATGTCATTGTGGGAAATGGGAAAAGGGAAATAATGACATTTTTTAATTGACTTATAGTTTCCAGTCAAGCCTGCCTAAATTAATTGCAAGAGCAATGGTATACTGGCACTACGTCTACATTAAAAACACGTGCGCTACTGATGCTAAGTAGCCTATGGATTAGCCTAGGTTGACACATTTAACATCAATCATTGAACTTTTTCAACGTTCTAGAAGGCTATTGCGTCTCCACTCCTGCTCTAGCCTACAGTTCTTACATGTCCTGAAGCTTTGCCTATTGGTTCTGTCCAGGGACCACATATTAGCCATTAAAGACATTATGGAAAGGGCAAGGTCTAAATGCAGAGGGGTAATCTCTCCGAAACGGGGATCTATTGGATCCCCCAATAACAGTTGACACAACACGTCTTCAAAATAAAAATTCAAAAAGACTTACCAAGCGAAACAAGTGCCCACGCGATTCGCATCTTTGTTGTCATTCTGATTCTTTTTTTGTGTGTGGAAAATGTATATAAAAATTCACTGTTGCTTCAGCATTCAATCCGCGTTTTTAGAGTTTCAAAGTGTTCAATAAATGTTGCAGGTTCTTGGTGGCGACGCCGTTCTGTTACGCCTATCTCCTTGAATGTGTATTTTCAGTAAATGATTTTGCCGAAGTTATTGTTTTTTGTTGAAAGCAAAGAATGCTTTTGTTTGCGCGTCTCCCCGTCTTTTCTCCCTCTCTCTGAGTAGGGGATTTGAGGGAAAGTTTTTCACCCGTCTCCTTGGCTGCGCCCGATTGTGCGCCGTTGTGGCTGGCTCCCTCTTCCCGAGCGGCTTGGAGACGTATTGTGCTCTCGAAGAGAAAACCCCGCGGCCAGTCCAGACCGCAGTCTAATCAACAAGTGTTTGGCTGTTACTCATAGGCTAGCACTGCCCATCCCTGAAGACTGTCGGGTTCGGGTGGACTATCAGACACACACACATTGACCAGCCTAAAAGGAAGCCACTCGTTTTTTTATGCGATAGCCTATCACGATATGCCCTAGATAATGACATGATGGGGGAGGGGGGGGCGGCATTTAGGGACACTTGCTTCGATTGACACTTTCGATTTTCATGAAGTCATCCACACAGTAGGTTAGGCTATAGCCTAGACCTTCTATAGCCTATAAGCCTAAGGTCCTCTGAACATGGTTAATTCTAAGGATGTTATTTATCCGTTTCACCATAACTAGGCTATCTATTCCTGTACTATTAGCCAACAATGACGGACTAATTTGCTTGGGAAATGACATGTCGCAGCCGGTGAGATGTTTGTCTTCAGGATTTGGGGCTACACTGTCAGCCACAGTTTGACCCTTTAGGGAGGGTTGACTCTGCCCAAAGCCATGGCAACAGGAATGTAGCCCTCCTGGAAATGCTTTGAAAGCAGTCTTGATATGCCCCCATTCAATCTGATTCAAATGTCTTGTCTCAGCTGACAGAATGTTGCGATGAATTACTTCAAATAAAAATCTTAACTACAATTTGTAAAAGCTTTTGTGATATAATGGGCAATAGCTTTGTGACAGGCTAAATGTTTTTAGAGATGTATAGAGGGCATGATGAAAGTTCCAACCTCATGATGGGAAATGACTGGGGACACTAGATAAGATCAGGGCAGGGGAGCTTTCCTGGGCGTTTCTCTACACAGGAATAGTCAGGGACTCAAATCATGCTGTTTGGATGTGGAGGCTTCAAAGCTATGTGACCCAACGCCTGACTTCCACCAGATCCAAGACCACAGTACAAAGACTTGTACTGTAGATGATTTGATAAAGTTTGTGATTCCTTGTGTTCCATTACGTGACTGTGTGTGTGTGTGTGTTTAAATACGTGTGTGTGTTTATTTGTGTGTGTGCGTGCAAATGTGTTTGTGTATGCCCGTGTGTGCGTGAGAGTACGTTTGATTCGTGCCACCCATCATCCCTGATCCAGCAGCTGTTGAGAAGAATTCTGTGCGGTGTTGATGTTAGGGTCAGAGATGGATCTCATCATCCACTGCCCCTAACTGACGGACAGGAGGACCTCATCACCTCCGGGGGGTGGGGGGGGGGGCGGGGGGGGGGGTGGCTTGAGAGGGTGAGAGGCTTGAGAAAATGGCGGCATAGAGTAGAGGAGACCAAAAGAGAGTCACTGAGGACGGGGACAGAAAGAGGGAGAAATGGAGTGATGGAGAGAGACAGAGAGAGAGGTGTACTGTAACTCCTGGCTCTTACATTCTTCCGTGCCAGCTTCCCAGAGTCATCGGTATGAGTATTCCCAGCTTCCCAGAGTCATCGGTATGAGTATTCCCAGCTTCCCAGAGTCATCGGTATGAGTATTCCCAGCTTCCCAGAGTCATCGGTAGGAGTATTCCCAGCTTCCCAGAGTCATCGGTATGAGTATTCCCAGCTTCCCAGAGTCATCGGTAGGAGTATTCCCAGCTTCCCAGAGTCATCGGTAGGAGTATTCCCAGCTAGCAGATCGTGGGTCATTGTGTCATAAACATCCTGTGCTGATAATGGTAATTTCATGTAATGACTTCCGTTTAACAAGTGTTCAAAGCCTATCTTTGAGCAAGCATAGATTTCATCTAGTCTCACTCAACAGATGTAGGTTTTGGGTATAAGCCTTATCATTCATTTATTACTGCCCAATCAGTGGCAGCGAAATCTGTTGTCCGTCCAATCACGCGATTCAATCCAGACCACGTGAAACAACAGCAACCTAGCAAACGCACTGCCGAAGATGATTGTGATTGGTTTAAAGAAATACAGCGTTCCCCCTCTCTATATATATATATACCCTGAATGGTAATGAGTCCAGCCAGTCCTTTCTCCAGCGCTGACACAGCGTAAATGAAGTGTGGAGCTAGGTCTGGGTCTGAGAGACTAGGCTTCATCTAACTCACATCTAGGCCAGCATGGAGAAAATGTGTGCAGTCGGCAGCGGAATCTCTGGGTCACTCTCTGGACAAACACTCTTCAAAAACCTGCCTTTGAGATGTTTGCGTGTGTGTGTGGGGGTGTGTATGTGGGGGTGTGTGCGTGTGTGTGTGTGTGGTTATCAGCATGTGTGTGTGTGTGCTTATCAGCATGCATGTGTGTGTATGTGTGTGTGTTTGTGTGTGTGTTTGTGTGTGTGTGTGTGTGTGTGTGTTTGTGTGTGTGTGTGTGTGTGGTTATCAGCATGCATGTGTGTGAGTGTGTGAGTGTGGTTATCAGCATGCATATGTGTGTGTGTGTGTGTGTGTTTGTGTGTGTGTGTGTGTGGTTATCAGCATGCATGTGTGTGAGTGTGTGAGTGTGGTTATCAACATGCATATGTGTGTGTGTGTGTGTGTGTGTGTGTGTGCATGCGTGTGATCAACAGCATGCACATGTATGAGAGCGATCTGCTGGCTCCGAGCCGCGTTCTAATGTCCGGAGTTTAAATTCCTCTCCCGTTAGCTCAGTCGCTCTGAGGCCGGGCGGCGAAGCTGCGAGCCGTTCATCCCTCTCTGCCACCCCCCCGCCTCGTTAGCCTTGCACAATGGTGACGGGCATGCCTGGCATGTAAGCATGCATTCTCCCTCACGCACCTCTCCTGTCCTCCCAAAACGCCCCACAAGTCTCCCCCTGCAGCCCCCACCCCCCCCCGCCCCCTCTCTGTCCCACACCCCCCCTCTATGGCCCCCTGCTGTTTCCTTCTCATCCACTACTAGCAAGGCTGGTGTCTCATATAGTCCATGTGACAGACCAGATTACCACTCAAGGTAAAAAAAAAAGTACTTATCATTTTTTAGATGATCCATGTCTGTAGATGATATTTTGGTATGATCACCATTCCTGGTACTGTAGCTGTGTCACAGTAACTAGCTCATGAAGTTACCACCCCCCTCTAAAGTAAATTACATTTTAGACGCTGGTGCATATCCTGGTTGGCCTTGTGAGATCATCCTGATTTTTGCGGGCTCACATTTTGTTTCTCTTACAATTCAGTCTGGATACTCTCCATAGAAATCCGTTTGTGCCAGATTAGAACATTTTCTCGCCAATCAGCGCTGGTTCCGAGGAATTTGAGATACAAACAGCTACGCTGGGCGGGTCTAGGTGATGACAGTGAGGAGCGGTTGATGTTGCAAGATGTGCATCATAGACGCTGATAGACAGATGGTTCATCCAATCACCTGCCAAGTATTTTCGAAAGTGCCTGCCCTTTTCCAAACAGTTTCCAAGATGGTGATGCGAAGCAAATCATCTGGCGCATCAAGTTATACGCTTATGGAAAGTTTTATAATATTGAGTTTGATATTATTTTAAAGGGAACATTCTTAGCTTTCATTCAAGCCCAGTTGTGAATCGTTCTGACAACTGGTTCCAGCTACCTCTCAGGAATGGTTATCATACCAAAATATGATATGCCACCTTGAGTGGTACCGACAGATGAAATCTTTCCCTCTAGCCCCTGGACTTATAGAGGAATAGGAAAATGCCTCTGGTCTCTGGCCTCGCAATACTTTTCTTTGACTCTTTAAAAAGTGTTAATGTT
>NC_140246.1:13735535-13765535 GCF_949987555.1 Borostomias antarcticus
TCCAATAGGAACCCACGTAGGAACTCAACATAGCTAAGTCTTTACTAATTCCTGAAATTAACCCTTAACTAACTATCAGAGGGACAGTCAATATCAAGAACCCATAGAGATGTGAGCATATTGAGGTGTGGAGCTTGAATGTTGTTATTCATGTCAAAGATTCCCCCTGGGCATCTATCTACTTGTCTGTCTGTCTGTCTGTCTGTCTGTCTGTCTGTCTGTCTGTGTCTGCCTGTCTGTCTGCCTGTCTGTCTGTCTGTCTGTCTGTCTGTCTGTCTGTCTGTCTGTCTGTCTGTCTGTCTGTCTGTCTGCCTGTCTGTCTGTCTGTCTGCCTTTCTGTCTGTCTGCCTTTCTGCATGTTTCTCTGTCTGTCTCTATGTCCATCTCAGTACATTAGTCTGGATGGCAACAGTCTCACCACAGACGATCTGCTCAGTTTGGGGGAAAGGTCTCTACTAAATCAAGGTATGGTCCAAACCCCTGCTCTCTCTGGGCGCAAACAGCAGCAGCATAGTCTACAGGGAGCCGGTTTGACAGAGCTGAACCCTGTAATGTCTTGTCTCCCAGGCTGACCTCTGGGGCCGTGGAGAGAGCAGGCCGGGCCAGAGACCTTACTGACACCATCATTAAAGAGAACAGGTATGGAGCCATCACACAAATGGAGTTAGAGATCAATATTACATGGTGTGACAACCATCACAATAGCCTTACTATGTGTTACGTACATGGTTAACTGTGTGTGTGTGTGTGTGTGTGTGTGTGTGTGTGTGTGTGTGTGTGCTTGTGTGTGTGTCCCTGTCCCTGCAGTTGTCTATTTTTATTTGACCTTTATTTAACCAGATAAAATAAATTGAGAACCAATTCTCATGTTCAATGATGACCTGGCCAAGAGGCCCCAGCAAGGACAGATATATGCAGACATACAGAAATACCCAAGATCAACACAGAACAATACACACAATACATGAGAACGGCAAAGACAGTGAAGAAAAAAACAATCAAAAACAACGTGAGCTAGTGCTATGTGTGAAAAGAGGGGTGGGGGTGCGCAGAACGGAAGGAGTTTCGGCCAAAACAGTGCAGGTTTTTGAGTCTATGGAGTGAACACTGGCTTTGGTCAATTTGCCAAAGACGAGCTTGTGTAAGTAGTTGTTGATTAACTCTGTGAGTCTCGCGCTCTGGGAAAGAACATGTCTGTCTCCATCTGATTAAACATCATGAGCAGAGGGTGCCAAGTCTGTCTGTGTGTGTGGAACTGCCTGATACCAGGACACCCCTACAGACGAGAGAGAGGGGGAGTCTGATTCAAGCTGCACGTGCTGGAAAGTCCGTGGGTCGCAACTCCTAAATCAGCATACAACTTTTACTGAAATAAGTTTACAACACTCGTCTTAAAATCCCTATTACTGTGTGTGTGTGTGTGTGTGTGTGTTTAGGAGTGGGACCCCCTCTGACTATAGAAAGGACCCGTGTGCTTCTGGCTCTGAGACTCAACGTGCTGGCACAGGGGCACATCTCCATGGAAACAGTTCCACTCCATGGTGAGGGCTTTCAATGGTAAACTCGAAATACAACAAAATAATCACATATAAATGGCAAATGCTAAAAGCTGGAAATGCATGTCGCTGCCTGCGTGTGAACCAGGATGAAGAGATGGAAATTGAACCGCCGACCTCCGGTATTGGGAACCCAAACATCTACCGCTAGACCAAAGAGGAATTCCTCCATGTCTGGAGGTGATGTCTGGGTTTTCCAGTTGCAGGCAGGGCTACTCATCGCATGTGCGTTGTTCCAAACCACCTCTGTGTATACGTGTGTATTTCTGTGTGTGTATCTGTGTGTGTCTGTGTTTATTTATACAGTACATATACACTCTATACACAGTATATACACAGTTGTCTATTGTATTGCAGATACAAGATGTGCAGGAAGCCATTGAGAACCTACAGCTTTCTTTTAATGTGCTGCAAGAAGCTCTCACCAATCTGAAACTAGTCCTTAGTTTCCTAAGTCACCTCCAAGTTTATGTTGTTTTCTAGAGCCAGGATTACTGATTATGATAGGCTCCATTTATTAATGGCTAATGGCTTGCGTATTGAGAGAGTCACTGAGTACAAATATCTTGGTTTGTGGCTGGATGATGAACTCTCTTTCAAGTTTCATGTAGACAGTCTAGCCTCTAAGCTACGGCAGAAAATTGGCTTCCTGTACAGAAACCGTTCTAGTTTTCCTGTGTTCAGCAGGAAGAGGATTGTTCAAGTTGTCTTCTTATCAGTATTAGACTATGGAGACACAATCTATAGACATGTGACTACCCTGAAACCCCTAGACTCTGTCTACCAGTCCGCCCTAAGATTTACTACAGGTGATAGTTATGACACCCACCACTGTGTTCTTTATGATAAGGTAGGCTGGTCTCCTCTCTCTTTAAGGCGTAACAATCACTGGTATTTGTTTATTTTCAAAGCTATTATTGGTAAACTTCCACCATACATCTTGCCTCTGTTGGACTGGAGGCTTGGTACCTACCACACCCGATCAAACGATTGGCTTGTTTTTAGGGTTCCTCGAGTGCATTCTGAACTTGGTAGAGCTGCCTGACATTTGTACTTCGACCTGTAACTGTTTATTATTAGTATTATTATTATTATTATTATTATTATTATTATTGTGTATTGTATTTGTTCTGTTGTTATTTATGCATTTGTGTGAACTCGTCAACACTGTAAATGAAGGAAACCTCAGTGCTTTACGAGTATAAATAAAAGTTTTAAATGAAATGAAATCTACAGTATGTATGTGTGCGTGTATCTGTGTGTGTGTGTGAGTGCGTGTGCGTGTTTGTGTTTGTGTTTGTGTCTGTGGCTCTGGCCCCTCCCTCCCCAGCGTCCTGTCAGCCTTGGGTCCCAGAGAAGGTACGGGTGGGAGCGAGCGGAGACCTGAACCCCCTCACCCACCTCACCCTCGGCCTCATGGGAGAGGGCAGGATGTTGTCGCCACGGAGCGGCTGGGCCCACGCCAAGGCAGTTCTTTTACCCACAATCCCCCATTTGCTACCTAAAGGCCCCCTACACAGATGACCAGTAAAGAATGTTTTTCAGTTTCAAAGACAGAAATGAAGGGTGCACAAACATGGCCTTTTGTTTTTTGATATTGTTCCTCAGGTTCTGGGAGGTCATGAGCTCACACATTTAGTACTGAATCCAAAGGAAGTATATTACCACTGAACGGCTACAATATATCTTGTTTTACTGTTGTCGTTTTTTTTTTTTTTTTTTTTAAAGGGGTAGTGTGCTATTTTGGACATTTAGCCATAATTGTGGTCTGTCTGCCATGATCCAGAAACATAGAGACCATAATTTCACTGATTGTTCCATTGTTCCATGCCAAACACCTAAAAATATTCGGAATGCAATAGATTTGAAAGAGAGAGAGAGCATACTGAGGCTGGTAAAATTACACCCTGTGCTTCTCGTCTCGGAAAAACATATTCATCATAGTTTTTCCAACGTGTTTACAGGTGCCTTATTGACTTCTATTGTAGCCCAATGAGAGCCTGCATGAAAACTGCAGCTAACTCATTACTGGAATGGTCAGTGAAATTATGGTTTCTATGTTTCAGGTTCATGGAAGACACTACAAATAGGGATACATGTCCAAAATAGCAACAATAGGTTATAAAAAGGTAACAAACAAAAAGAAAAAACAGTAACATGGGGCATCGTCAAGAGGTCATATTCAAACTGTGGTCATTGGCAACAAGTGCAGTTTGTCATTAAACAGTATGGCATTACAGCCTAAGAAAAGAGTGCTATTGCAAAAGAATGAAGTAAATATGAAAAGACCCTAATCAGAGTCTGTTCTCTTAAAGTAACAGTCCCATTTAGATATAGAGAGGAAAAAGACACATTAAAGGAGTAGTAAAGGGAAAATGCATGCATGCACGTTGACAAAACTAGCATTTTTGAGAAAATACAGCATGTCTGATAATGGCGTTCTGACATATAATTTGTCATAAAGTAAGATTCTAGTTCATCTGGAAAAGCTTTTTTAAATATTTAGCAAAGAACTATTTAGTCGCAGCACATACGTGTGTAAACTTCCGCAAACGAGGTAGCCTAGCAACATAAACAATAACAATAGCTACCGTAAGTAGTTCCGCTTCCTGAATCCCCTCCGCAGATTGATCTACACATCTACAACGGTCGCTTCAATACAAGTCAGTGGATTTCATAAAATGATCAATAAAACCCTACAGGATTCATACTTTGCGGCGAATTTGATCGCCCTTGGTGAGCTTCTTGTCTTTGAAATCGAGAGTTTAACATGTTTTTGAAAGATTTTTCAAGGTGCCCACCCACATCCATTGTATGACCAAAATGGTGGTAGAGCAATTATCAGACTTTCTCAAAAGTGCTAGTTTTGTCAACGTTTTGATCTGAACCATTGTATATGTTCATAAGTAACCTTAAAACAGGGCTAAACATGCATTTTCCCTTTACTACTCCTTTAATGATGATCTTTAGAATCTTAGATATCAGACAACTCATATCCTCCCAAAAAGGTTGGATATATGGACACAACCAAAAGATGTGGGCATGGTCAGCCCGCCTCGACCCACACACACATTTCTTTGTTTGTTTATTTGTTTGTCGTTCATAAACAATTTCCCCTCCATGACTTCTTTCTGATTTCTTAGATCATGTGGTGGCAGAAGGGACTCAGATGGTGACATCGCTGGGGGCGGAGTCGGTGGAGCGAGCCCTGGGCGTGGCCAGACAGGCTGACATCATCGCTGCCCTTAGCCTGGAGGCCCTAGGCACCAACAAGGCCTTCGACAGTGGTGGGACACACACATACACACACACACACGCACAAGCTGCTTTGTTCTGGTGTATTATTGGACTTCTGTAATTTAGACTTCCATGCAGAGGCCACACCCAGGTCAGATGGAGGTAGCTTTGAGAACTCGCTCTCTGCTGGACTCTGAGGTCTTCCCCTCAGAGAGATCAGGTAAAAATAGGTGCATGAAAAACACTCACACGCGCACATACACACATACACACACACACATACGCACACAGCCCAGGATACCTCAAGCACACACACTTTGTGCAATTGTTTCTTCGGGTACAACTAAAGACAATGAATTCTGTTCTGCCATTTCCTGTTCTTGACTTCCTCTACCACGTTTTCCTGTAGAGAGCCATAGATCATGTGATTGAGTTCAGGATGCCTACACCCTGCACTGTATCCCACAGGTGTGTAGCTATTGTACGTGCCTGTGTGTGTGTGTGTGTGTGTGTGTGTGTGTGCCTGTACTGTATGTGAGAGAACATTTGTCTTACACACACTTCACAATGTTTTACAGTATGAGGTACTACCTAACTTTTCTGCAGTTCGATGGGTTTATCAACAACACCATAGTCTTTGACCAGAGAATGATCAGCACTGAGCTGAACAGTGCCACTGACAACCCCGTATCCTCCATCCATGTATTTTGTATTTGCATTGTTTTTGTACTGTTTGCACTGTCATGTCTTGTCCTGTCTGGCACCCTGTCCTGTGTTGTCTACAACAGCATATGCCTTAACCCTAATCAAATCCTAGTATGTGTGAACCATATACATGACAATAAACAGATCTTGAATCTTGTGACACTCATCTTTGATTTTCCAGTACTGTAATTTTTCCCTGTTAAAGCATACTTTTCACCACCAGGGGGAGCCCTTGGACTAGGTGTGTGGATGTTACCTCCTATCCCTGCGTCTAGGCTCCTGGACTAACTGGCATCCAGCTGGTGTTCACAGAGCGCGGTGAGACCATATCTGGGGGAAATTTCCACTGAGCGTACCCTGCCAAGGTACAGGCCTTGGTAGGGTACATCCTCTGTTCACTAGAAACTGCTGTGAATGGTGAGTATTTTCTAGTGGAATATTATATAGTGAATCAAATTAACCGTTGAGAATTTGGACACTTGAAGAAAATGGTGAACACACTATATAGTCCACTATTTCTGTAGGGAAAGGTTTCGAACACAGCTTATGTTTTCTCTACTGGCTGATCCCTTAAACCCTCCCCCCTTGCCAGGCCCTTGACTTCCTGGGCATTGGGGTGCATGGGTTGACCAGTAGGAGAGAGACGGCCAGTAGGAGAGAGCTGACCAGTAGGAGAGAGATGGCCAGTAGGAGAGCTGACCAGTAGGAGAGCTGACCAGTAGGAGAGAGCTGACCAGTAGGAGAGAGTGGAGGATGGAGAGGCTGGTGAACCCCTCCCTCAGCGAGCAGCCCGCCCTCCTAGTCCCAGACGGAGGCCTCAACTGTGGCTTCATGGTTGCACACTGCACTGCTACTGCCCTAGGTGTGTGTGTGTGTGTGTGTGTGTGTGTGTGTGTGATATGCGCTTGCCTAAAAGAGACTGAACTGTATTTGTTTATCCAAAGTAATTATGGTGTGTGGATATGTGAGTGTGTGTGTGTGAGAGTGATATTTGCGTGCCTGCAAGAGAGTATATTCATTTATCCAGACCCAGAGCAATTATGGTGTGTGTATGTGTGTGTGTGTGTGTTTCCCCTACAGTGTCTGAGAGCAAGGCCCTGTGTCACCCGTCCTCCGTTGGCTCCCTGTCCACCAGTGCAGCGGTTGAAGACCACGTGTCCGTGGGGGGCAGGTCCACCAGGAAGGCCCTGGAACACGTGGAGCAGGGCCAAACACACACAACACACACAGCACTGACACACACACACACACACACAGCACTGGCACACACACACACACACACACACACACACACACACACACACACACACACAGCACTGGCGCACACACACACACACACACACATACATAAAACTAACTTTTTACAAATACAAGAGAGCGATAATACTCACAATCTGAGCCCATCTCTCTGGGGAGGGTAAAGCATCAATAGAACTTTAACTTTAAATGCAAACTTTACTTTATTAACTAATTGATTATCAGGGCAATAAGCAAGAGCAAAAAAATAATAAATGAATGATAATAGTAATTAAATAAATAGTAATAGGTAAATAAAATCATGAAGACGTAACATTGGTCAGAGAGAGAGAGAGAGAGAGAGAGTTCTCGAATCTCGATCAGCCTCAGATTTTCCTCCAATCTGCATCATCTGCAGCCATTTTAATTTGAGGCAGTGCACAGCGCAGTGGCATCGTTTGCCAGATTAACAGGTGTAATTAATAATCAATCTGGTTTCAGTCACAGGATGAACATTACTCTGCTTTCTAAAGATGGCTGCAGTGAAAAAACCCTATTGCTATTTCACCACAAACAATGTTTAATGTTATCTTTATTTTTTACCTTACATGTGAAGTTAATTTCCGTTTCAGACCATTTCAGGGATTAATTGCTCTCAGGTTGTGAAAAGACTTGAGACCCCACTTTGAGGAATAGTAGCACAAAACATTTTGCATCATGTTGACCATGAGGGAGCACTTCAATAAGCAAATATGTGTCTGTGTACAGAAATGCTTTTGACATGATCATATCAAGTTGCTGCTGATACAGGGCATGCCTAATGGCTACTGAATAAATATTAAGCAAATTGGCCACAGGGTGGCACTATAACAAGTCAAAATGCTTAAAAGCCACGCACTAACTTGATTAAGAAAATGACTGAATCAATGTTGTGTTTCTAACTTGTCACCTCTCCTACACTTTTGAAGATACGAGGACATAAACCTCCAAATGTTTGCGTGATTGTCTGGATTCTATACAAGTAAATAGTTAAGCTTTTTTATGTATACTTTTCACCGTGTGCCAATTTAAATGATGACACCCCCCTCTCACTCAACCGAAAGGAAGCGAAGGCTGACATGCCTTGTGGACTAGGGCGATTCACCTTTGCAACATCCGGCGTAGCACAGTGGATAGCGCGTCGGCCTTGCAAGCAGCAGGTACAGAGATCAAGTCCTCACTCACAATTGCCTAGAGCTATGAGCCATAGTTTTTCTTATAGAGTATAAACTAGGTTTAAAGTTGCCCTGTCATTCTAGAACTGAGGAGAACATTCTAGAGCATGCCCTGTCTGATCTCCCATCAGGCCTTGGGAGTTGAACTAGGGGCACTCTAGTTTCACACACCACTTAAGATCTGTCTCTGAGGCTATGCAGACAGAGACGGCCGGTGACTGCTCAGGAACAGACAGTGAGTACTCATGGTGCGTTCGTTTGTGGTCGGAGGTGGCAAGTCGCAAGTGGCAAAATACCTACCTCCGACCTGTGTGCATTCGAGCTATAGCGAATGATATGATGATGATATTATATGATATTGACGTCAGCCGGCAACTGGGGGCTGAGAAACATATCCGAATTTGCGACGAGGAAGTGCGAGTTCATGCGGCGTTTTATTTAATCATTCCTAGTAGCAAGTCGCAATTTGCCACCTCCCAGTTATAAACGAACGCACCATCAGTCGATGGCTTTGCTGTTTGTTTTTTCACCAAGGGCACATCCTCCAATGAATGACATCGCTATTTATTTATTTTACTTATTTATATTGATGACTTTCATCTGTTTTCCATGTGTTTACGTCTGCAGGTATGGGAAGCAGCTCAGCCATATATGGCTCAGTACAGGAAGACCTTAGGGCTAAAATGACACCCAGACCTACAAGGATATAGAGCACCGTGACATAAAATTGTAGTTAATAGAAGTACACACATGCAGATATTCACCCTTTTTGGGTGAAAACGAGGCGGGACTTACCACCCATTCGAACGTAGCACCATTCAGATTCAAAGTTGTTCACCCAAAACGGGGCAGTGACCATACCCACGGTGTGAAAGTTCCCAGATGATTGCTCTGGTCTATTGAAAGAACTACAACAATGGATGACTTCCATGATTCTGTATTATCCTAGGTGTTAATCATAAGTGGAAATGCATCATCATAATTATCATTATTGTTCAACTGTGAAATTGATGAATGGGGTCAGAGTGTAATTTAGATTTTTATTCAAACAATTTAAATGACAATGGTATTTAATTTTCCACAACTTACAAAAGAGCTGCATGATTCTGTATGACATTAAAGGCATCTCTCCTCATGGTTCATACAGAGAGGGTGCTGAACAGAAACAAGCTTCAAATACAACCCAACCCCTTGCCCTACTAGCCTCGCCTAAAACTCAGCACATTTCAGAGAAAACAAGACAAAACAAAAACAGACCGCAAACTAAAGTGATGTGGTCAGACTAGCCTTTAAAATAAAGCCTTAATAACTTCCCAACGGGTTCACACCTACATGAACATACTACTTTATCCTAGTCAACGGGTTTCAATTTACTGTACATTGGAGGGCTCAGTCAAGGCTATTCTCCCACCCACAACACCCTTAGCCTGGGGTCAGAGGTCAGGCTGTGACCTGCAGGCGGTGTCGGCGTTGATGCGGTCTGCGGCCGCCGTGTCCATGGCAAGGGCAGCGCCTCGTCATGAGAACTGGATTTGCTGCACGCCGGGGATCTACAATAACAGACACGGAATTAAGCTGCAAATTCCAATCAGCCGACGTGAACAGTCACCAACAAACATGGCACACCAATCCAACGTTGGTTTTGGTTGGTGTTGATTGGCGTTGGTTGAGGCCATGTGCGGACACCTTCAGGGTGTGGCAGAGTTACATTCTATTGTTTCCATCAAGAGCTAGAGTTGAGGAAATGATGTCACTGAAGTTGGGTAGCAGCGATCAGAGGAAGTGATAGGGATACAGTGGGAATACACGTTATTGCATGTCCGACACTGACGGAGGCCAGACTACGTGTGCTGGTGTTCTCACCTGTTGGTAGGAGGTGGTGTACACCATGACGTTCTGCTGCTGCCCGTCCGCTGTTATGATGCCAGCTGGCAGTGGGTTCGCTGGAATGACAGGAAAAGGGATTTAAACATTAACGGCTGCTCCTTTTTGTGTGATATGCCGAGGAGGAAAACCTGTAGCATTTTCGAGAAAACAAAATGTACCCACGGAAATACTACAGGTATTTGTTTTCGGATGCGTTTTGCCTTAAGAGAAGTTACATACTGAAGCTGTCGTCTGTAAGCTCCTCCCCCAGACCTTCTCCGACCGACACACCTGACATGCCCTTCTCCCCCTTCATCGCCTAGGAAATACAATACATGTTGTTAATTAACACACCACACAGGAATTAATAGTGCCCGATGAGTTATGTTTTTGTCTTGACTTGGGCTCACCTCTCTGAACTTCTGCAGGTAGAGCTTGAGGGGCTCCACGTACATGTCGAAGCCCAGCGTGGACATGGCGAACAGGATGTCCTCTCCATTTATGGTCTTCCTCTTCTCCTGGTGGCAGCGTTCGCTGGCCTCCGACGTGATGAAGCTGATGAACTCGCTCACACACTCCTGCACACACTCCTTGGCATCCTTCGCTATCTGCGGGAAGCAAACACACACACACACACAAACGAAGAAGGTAAAATAACAGTTGTATTGAGAGGAGCCTCGTCATCCATTTACACTAGACTAGACCATCACGCTGAAATTCCACTGACTCCGGTTGCGGTGCGTTCTGGTTACCAGAAGGCAGCCGAAGTTGACCGCGGCCATTCTAGACAATGATTGTGTTTCCACCAGACACGCTGCGGCACGTTTCAGTGACACCAGGTCTATTTTTGACGGATGCCACATCTGGGACGCATCAAATAGTAGTAGAAGAAATGGGTAGGGTATGGGGAGTTGAAGTCGCGTGGAGGACTGAATTAAACATGGCCGCACTCGGAACACCAAACATAGTCCAGTGGAACTGAGGCGTCAGCCTCTCAGCTGACTCACCTTTCCCGTCTGTGGTACGGCATTCTTCATGATGCGAGCCACGTTAGCGATGGGCAGATAGATGTCCTGCTCACGGAAGTTCTCTTTGCTGCAACCATCCTCATGGTCGTTCAGACTCTCCTCTCCGTCGTCTTCAATAGACACACAGAAATATAGACGTTTATGAATGACAGGTAGTTGCTGGTAAAAACTATAACTGGAATCGTATAGCATGTTCATGAACACAATGAAAGACAGCATTGGCACGGTAATATTTGGGGCATAGATGACAGTGGATATTTTGAGTACACCTGGTTGGCCCACTGGGATACTCACCATCCTGAGACTGGAGCACGTAGTGACTTCCTGCCATATACTCCCCGCTGATGCCCAGCTGAGAGGCGTCCGTCGTAGAACCGTCTCCGTCCATCTCGCTAGATACAATAATGGATAAAGGAGCTGTTAGACTCACTGATTCGCTAGCTATGGCACGGGAAACAACTTGCTTACCACGCCGCAGGTATTATGGAGTCCAGTCCAAGTTAGCTAGCTAACGTTACAGAAGATGGGGAGGCTAACTTAGCTAGCTAGCCATCTCTATGGTGCAATATACATTTTAGCCAGCGTTAGCTAACTGGCTTGGATGCATAAATGATTCCCCTGATTGGTATTGTGCAAATATTATGAAACAAAATAGGATCGGCGGCCAACGTTAGCTAGCGAGCTTCTGAATCTGTTTCGCCCCTCGTGAACAAAGCCGAATGTAACGTTAGTTATCTAGACAGCACTTTAGCTAGTTAGCATCGGTAGTAATAGCTTTACGCAACGCTACCCATACAGTAGCTAACGTATATAATTAGCCAACCAGCTAATGTAGCTAGATAGCTATTCATTTTATTGGGTAACGTTACCTGTTGCAGTTTATCAATACTCGATACACTGTATCTACCGTTAGCTGGCTAGATATCCTTTGCCTTCTTTGGCTACATAGCTGGCGCTTAGAATTGCCATTGCTAAATGTCGGCCTGCTCTTTGTCGTGCAGAGGACATGGCTCGGCCCGGCGTGTAATTCAGTATTTTTGATAATTTAACGACCAGAACACTTCCTGCTCCGCACTACTCATTCATCCAGACAACAAATAAAAAAAATCAGTCACAGACGGACATTTCCATTCGAGCTAAAGAGAAATCGGTTAGCAATCATTGGCCGGAGCCAGGCACAAACCTGCAATGAAGCCCTGGTTGGTTACCTTCTCAAAACGGCCGTTTGGTTGGACAGAAAATGGCTGCGAAAGAACCAGTCCCAGCGCGGAGCCGCGCGTCCTCAGCACGGCCAGGGACCATGCACCACCCCTTCTGACCGCTAGACGGCTGTTCCAGCCAAAACACACCACCCCCTACTATGATACAATATTAGTGTACAAGCTGTTCTACAGTGATTACCCCCCCCCTCCTCCGTAGGTAATGCGGTGGTGGAATCAACAGACTGCCAACTACGGCAGTCCTGTCACACGTTCATAGTTTCGTTTGCAATATAAGCCTTCAAGTTACTAAATTGGTTGGAGTATTTCGTCGGAGAGAAACCGACACGTTGCAACACTTTTGGGAACTAGGGGTAAACTAAACATTCTTGTTGCATGCTTCTGTATATTGAAGCCCGATTCTGTTTCGGTACTGGTAAACTCGGTATGCTCTGTATGAAGTAGATGCAAAGGTAAATGGATCCTTGAGTTTTGAAGCACTGAAAACGTGTAGTTTTGTGATTATCCACCAGGTGTCACGAGTTCACCGTTAAATTAATTGTGTTGAACGAGTCCCTTTGATGTCCTAACTTGACCTAAATTTAAAAAAAGGTGCTTTCTCTGCCAAAGTGAACCAATGAGTAGCCTAGGCTACACCTAGTCAGAACCATGTTCATATCATCACAACACAATCATGTTGCTGTGGTCTATCGGAGGTCAGTGTTCCCTACACACTGGTCTAGTCCAGCCAGGACAGTGGGAGGACAAGGGGATCGAAGTCCAGCTGTGTGTTTACCATGGACTGTGAATGTACTATAGCAAATCTACTTCGGGTCTCGGTCTTTGTGTGTGTGTGTGTGTGTGTGTGAATCTCACCACCACAGTCAACTCTGGCCTTTCTCTCCACATGGCAGTTGGTGTCTAGCAGCAGTGAGACATGGATCAGGCGTGTCGGTCCTCAGCGGTGTATGACTATGACCTGCTAGTCATGGGAGGAGGGTCTGGGGGCCTGGCAGTGGCCAAGGTGGGTCATGACTAAACTGTTAAAAGTATGACCCATACCTTATGACATTCCTCTGTCTTTCTGTTTCACTCTGTCTGTCCCTATCACATTTGTTTGTACTAGTTTAATTGTTGAAATATCTACTATAGGATTTGTTTCTTCTTAACAGATTTACTAATCGGTCTTTTTACCTGGCTATACCTAACCCTGGTTTAACCCTATACGCTTTGAGCCAATGTCCAATCTCATCCCTGGATTAGTGATAATCTGGTTTATTATCATTATTTCATATCGATTGTGCAAAAGCATACTCTGATAATTATCATATAAATGGAATTTACAGAAGCAAGAGGATCTGTTTTCATAGAGGAGAGTGCAAATGAGACTTTAGAGAAGTAGGATTAGGTGTTAACCCCCCCCCCCCTCTCTCTCTCTCTCAGGAGGCTGCTGGTTTTGGGAAGAATGTGCTGGTCCTTGACTTTGCGGCTCCCTCCCCTAAAGGCACCAAATGGGGTGCGTGGTTTATCCCTGTAGTCAGTGGTCGGTTACTTTTATATCTCATCTCCCATCACGATCTCATTTCTTCCTCTCCTCCCCCCTCTTCCCCTCCCCCTCTCCTGTCGTCTCCTCTACTCCGCACATCTTCTCTCCCCCTCCAACTCCCATCCCCTCCTCTCCTCTCTCTCCTCCAGGTCTGGGGGGCTCCAGTGCCAACGTGGGCAGCGTTCCCAGGAAGCTGCTGCACCAGGCCTCGCTGCTGGGGAAAGCCCTCCAGGACTCCAGGAAGTACGGCTGGAAGGTCGCGGAGCAGGGTGAGAGAAAGAGCCCACGTCGGCAACATCAGGAAAAAAAATCCCTTTTTTTAATTGGTTTGAATTGAAATGGCTGACGTCTGCCGATGCTGTCTGCAGTGTCCCACAGCTGGGCGGAGCTGGTGGAGGCGGTGCAGCGCCAGGCGAGATCTGGCGGCTCGGAGCTTCAGAGGGAGCTGAGGGACTGCGGTGTCACCCACCTGAACGCCCGTGGTGAGATAGTGGGACCACACACAGTGCAGGTGGGTAAGGGGGGTTGGGACTGAACCGGAAGGGCATAGGGTTTTAACAGGGAGGACCCGGGCTGTAGAGGGTTAGCAGTATGATGTCACTCACTCCGCGGGGGGCGATGTCCAATCAGGCGGCAGTCGACGGTGGGAGGACGACTCGCCACACGGCCAAGAAGCTCGTCATCGCCACGGGAGACAGGCCAAGATACCCGGGCATACCGGGTGACAGAGAGCACTGCATCACCAGGTACCGCACACCAAACGTATTGTACACACATGCACACACAGACAAACACACACATACACATACACAAACCAAGCCTGTTAAGTCATCTCTATATCTCTACCCCCCCCAACCCCCCCCCCCCCCCCCCCCCCCCAGTGATGACCTGTTGTTTCTGCCCTACTCTCCGGGCCGGACCCTGGTGGTTGGGGGGTCCGGAGTTGGCCTGGAGTGTGCCGGCTTCCTGTCTGGGCTGGGGTTCGAGGTCACCGTCATGTTGACCTCGGACCCGCTGGAGGAGTTTGACCGCAAGATGGCGCAGAAGATCGAGAACCACATGCTGGTGCACGGGGTCAAGTTTCTCCGCCACTTCAAACTCTCCAAGGTACGATGTTGCTTTACACATCAGGGATGGGTTCCCCTTTGGAGTTGTCTCCCTCTGACATTTGTGTGTATGTGTGTGTGTCCATGTGTGTTTGTGTGTGTGTGTGTGTGTGTGTGTGTGACTGAGACTAGAAACGTATGTTGTTGAGATAACCAAAGCTTGTGCATCTACTACTAATCAGATTCAAGAATTCCATGTGAAATGTGAACACAAATAAAGATTTTAAAGTGTGTGTGTGTGTGTGTGTGTGTGTGTGTGTGTGTGTGTGTGTGTGTGCGTGCATGCGCACTTGTGCCAGGTGGAGCAGATTGAAGTGGGCAGTCCTGGGAGGTTCCAAGTAACAGCTGTCTCTATTAACGGAACAGAAACACACCAGGAGGAGTTTAACACGGTGAGTGAACAGGGACCTGACATGGTTTGGCATAACAGAAAGGTAGGTTTTCACAACCTTAGGTTAATGGCTCATGTCTGTGTGTGCAGGTCCTGCTGGCGGCAGGCAGGGAAGCCTGTACTGCTGATATTGGCCTTGAGTGTATCGGAGTAAAACACAACCAGGAGTGAGTAAATCGATGGACCTTTTGTCTTCTCATTAGGATGATTAGGTTCTCTGTGTCCTAGACCGTGTGTGTGTGTGTGTGTGTGTGTGTGTGTGTATGCGTGTGTGTGTGTGTATGCGTGTGTGTGTGTGTGTGTGTGTGTATGCGTGTGTGTGTGTGTGTGTGTATGCGTGTGTGTGTGTCACAGGACCGGCAGGATCCTGGTGAACGAGGAGGAGCAGAGCAGCGTGGGATATGTGTACGCCGTGGGTTCGGTGCGGGAGGGTTGTCTCATGACCACGCCCCTCGCCATGCAGGCAGGAAGACTATTGGCTCGCAGGCTCTACGGCGGAGACGACACCAAGGTACAGAGGAGGCGTTGAAACGGAGATGACAAAGACAAGATTTCCACAGGAGTTAATTGGTCGGCATTAGTCTTTGATACAGAAGTGTGACAGTGTGTGTGTGTGTGTGTGTGACGTGATCTCATTCACAGTGTGACTACACCAATGTCCCGACCGTACTGTTCACCCCTATGGAATACGCTGCATGTGGGCTGTCTGAAGAGGGCGCCATTCAGACGTTTGGAGAGGCTAATATAGAGGTACACACACTTTTACGTCACACACACACACACACACACACACACGCTCACTGCTGTCTGCCCCCCTCTCTGCAGGTGTACCATGCCTACTACTGGCCCCTGGAGTGGACGGTAGCGGGCAGAGATAAGAACTCCTGCTACGCTAAAGTCATCTGCCACGCCCCCGACCAGGTGAATGGTGTTCGGCTCCAGACCGTGTGTGTTGTTTTGCTAACTACACGTGTTCTCTCACCTCTTCTGGAGTGGCCAGCGGGTACCCTGGTACTGAGCTTTCGAGGGTGTGTGTGTGCGACAGAAAATGTGTGTGTGTATGTGTGATAAACGGTGTGTTCTTGTCCCCGCCGTAGGAGCGCGTGGTGGGCCTCCATGTGTTGGGTCCCGGCGCAGGCGAGGTCGTCCAGGGCTTCGCCGCGGCCTTGCGGTGTGGCCTGACCAAGCGCCAGCTGGACGCCACGACGGGAATTCACCTCGCGTGCGCCCAGGTCAGCCCCCCCGCCCGTCGCCTCGCCTCCCGGCGGTGATAACTGGGGGCGGGGAGCCGCAGTCGGGCGCAAAAATGACTGATCACCATGTTGAATCTGCTTTCTGGTTACACAACCTCTCGATGTCACACTCTCTCCTCACACCCTATCGTATTGTGACTTAATATGATGTAATGATGATGTGCTGTTGTATTGAAATGTTGATTTGGTGGTTTATCGCTTTTCCACAGGGCAGCCTATCTGAGCCAGCCGCACAGTGCTTCCTAATGACTTTCCCGCACCATAATGCTCCCTGGCTGAATAATTCATGTTCCATTTTTAACAACCCACATCACATACTGTCCATTTCCTTCTCCACTATACATAATACAGGAGTGGATCCGGCATGTTGCCTGTTAATTCTCTTGTAATTAGAGAAAAAAAAAACTTCACAGAGACTTCGGTAGAGTTTTAATGGAGCTTTCTTGAAAGATCACGGTGCTTCATGTCAGAACAGGTTAGCAGGTTAGGATTGAGACTACTTAAAATTGCATGCACACACACACACACACACACACACACACACACACACACACACACACACACTCTGTCGTGCACGATCTTAGATCGTCTTTGATCCCCAGCAGGTGACTGTGCAGTCACTGAATATGCATGTGTTTGCCTCTCTCTTGCGCAGGTGCTGACTACCCTGACAGTTACCCAGCATGCCACTGACGCCATGATGATCAGGGGAAACTGCTGAGGTTAGCCCCCCTGCTGTCGATCGCCGTCGCCCACGGCAACGGTCAGGACAGTGGGGGAGGGACTCGCGTGGACAAGGGTGGCAGGACGGCCATTGGACGTCTGATGACGTCTCTGCCTGTAGCCTGACTGACAGGTGGGCGGAGACTGAGACACTGCTGCTGACTTAACACTTACACTATATACAGTATATATGTATCTCTCTGCTGGGTCACCTCTCGTGGATGCCCAGTAAGCTCAAACGATGCTGAGCTGTTAAATGGCTGCCATGGAGTGATAAAGCTTTGCAGTAAATTCTGTATGTGTCAGATGATCCGTTTAATTTAACAGGTCATTTTAATGCACTCTTATGTTATGTTTTCTTTGACTACATGCTCCAAATGATTTAATTTCCTGAAATAAACAAGACCGATGTTACCGGAGTTAAGAGACTTAATAAAACGATTTGACTTCAATGAATGTCAATGGCATGGCACTAATGAATGTCAATGGCAGCACTTATGCAAGACTTTAGCTTCAAGCCTACAGTCCTATTCTTCTTTATGTTCTCTCCTATCTTTCTCTATCCCTCTCTCACACCTTCTCTCCTTCTTTCTTTCTCTGTCTGACTCAGTGCTGCAGGCCATAATAACTTACTATGTAAACACAGGTGAATTACTGACCCTTCTAGCTGCCATTAGCTGTGTGTGTGTATGAGAGAGAGAGTGTGTGTGTGTGTGTGTGTGTGTGTGAGAGAGAGGGTGTGTGTGTGTGTGTGTGTGTGAGAGAGAGAGAGAGAGCGAGAGTGTGTGTGTGAGAGAGAATCTCTTTTGCATATCTCATTTGTTGAGAGGTAACGTCCTTCGGATTTCACAACGTTGCAGACTAAATCATTGATGGCCGTTGAAGGTTGTAGTAGAAAAAAAAGCAATTTTCCTCATACAAAATGTGCTTTTCAGTAGCCAATTCAGATTGTCCTCTAGACGGCCTTAGCCCCTCCAGACTGGGTGTGGAGAGTAAGATTGATGTCCCATGAAGTAAGCTAAAGTGATTTTTTGCATCAGTCTGGAAACGCTATAATGCCATTAGAATGTAAATCAATACAGACCGGAAACAATGTATTTGGCTTTGCTTCAGAGACACTAATAAGGTCAAGTTCTTCACAATATTTTTTCTATAGCCCATTTGTCAGTGCTGGTCTGGCGATTAGTCAAGAGGGCCTTACGATTCCACTTCTACCACTAGATGCTGCTATCTAGGCCTGTACTGCATGCTCACTGCAAGACAGCCGGGTTGTGTTTTACTTTTATAGTGCCTATAAAAACTGTTCTTCAGGATTAAATGTCTGACTGGTTGGGAAAGTTGAGTGCCTACTTACAGTTCGGTCACCTAATGAAAATGCAACAAGTAGACTAGGCCAGCTAGGACGCATTTGGCTTTCTGAGAGGAATAGCCAGCCTCTCTCATAGGAACGGTAGCTGTTGCTTTATCATAATATATCGTCCATGTCTGCTGGAAAACTAGAGCACGCAGACTACCGTTTTCATGATCACTGTTGGGGAATTCCGAGTCCAGGCCATCTGTTTGAATATGTGTTTACTAGCTGGTTTGTTCCAGCCGCGCTTTAATAAGAGCGCGTTTTGGGTGCGCTCATTCTGGGTACCGAGAGGGGTCAGATCACTCCCCCTGTAGTTCGGCGAGCATTGTGGAATAGTACGTTCCGGGGCGAGTGCATTGAGCTCATTCAGCAGCGGACAATCGCAGCGAGTGTCCCCATCCCCATCAGTACCACCACAGCACACCCAAGCCCAGCAGGCACTCCGACCAAACCGGCCTCTAGACACAACAACCCGCATCCACAACAGTCTCCTCTCCAGCCATGAAACAGACTCTACTCGAACTCATGAGGATGAGCAGAATATGCCGGATGGTACTCGCCACATGTTTGGGATCTTTTATTCTGGTCATCTTTTATTTCCAAAGTATGTTCCAGCCAGGTAGGATCTCTCTATTTCTGGTCTATGACACCCCTCTGCCCCCTCGTTGTTCTGGCATTTTGACATCGGTTTTGTTTGTTGACAATGCTGTTATTAATAATGAATTGGAATGCTACCTACTGCGCGAACGCGTAAATCAATCCTGTGCGGTCGATATTGCGATAACAGCCAATGTGTGTTGAATTGACAACAGCGTTTTTGTTAGACTAGGTCAGGCACATTCAAATGCACACTTACGCAATTGATTGTGTAGTTGTGCCATTGATCCGGTCTCCTGGGAAAACCTGTGTCTGTGGGTGTGCTTTTGGTGCCACAGACAGGTTCTCTCTTACGAGTGGGCATATCGATGGATGCCGGGCGTTCTCTCAATCCGTGGATGCCTTTTTGTCTCCATCCGCCTGTCTGTGGAAATGGACTCTGCCGCTATGTGCGCGGTTCCGTACAGTAGAGGCTCTGTGAGTCCGAATCAAAGAGCCCTCCGTTCACACGCGCGAGGATTGCACTGTACAAACACCGATGCCCCAATATTGACTTACAACAGGTTTACTGCTTACTGAATTCGTCCAGCGACTGAAACAGTTTTCATCCGTGACCCGCAAGTCCAGATCAAAGAATAGCGTAGGCTTAAGGAAAATAAAACAGATGTGTGACATGCGTGTGTGTCACGCGCACGCACACACACACACACACACACGCGCACGTGTGTGTGTGTGCTGTGCCTAGAAGTGTCTTCATAGTTTGTGCCCATCCATATTGTAGGCTACAGCTACAGTATGTTTTAAAGAACAGGCTGTAACATGACGAGGCATAGGCTACACTATTAAACACACAAGCATCATCTGTATTGGATGGACATACAGTACAGGACGTTCTTACTAGTCTTTTCAATCTCAGTTGTATTCTCAGCAATTCTCATTCTCAGCAACAGTTTCCCAGAACTGTAAGACTTTCTACAAGGTTGGGATGTGATGTATGGAAACAAAATACTGTAGAAGGAAAAGAAGAAGAAGAAGAAAGAGAAACATGCATTATTGCATTTAATCCGCGAGTGAGTGAAACGGCCGTCCGACATGCTAGAACACTATCGTCTCGTGAGCCTCTAAGCTCCGCTGTGTGAGTCACCGACGGGGAGGCCGGCCAACGCAGGCTCCCATCACTAGTGCGCTGGAAGGCATGCGTGTGTGTGTGTGTGTGTGTGTGTGTGTGTGTGTGACATCCTACTGTCAGACAGATACAGTCAGCATGGATCTTATTAGAATCAGCTATTTGCAAAAAAAAAAAAATGCTGTGCGTACTAAAGACCTGTTAGTCAAGGTCACATCAGATTGAGCTATGCTTGACTAGAAAGGAGAAGTGTGTGTGTGTGTGAGTGTGTGTGTGCACTTGTATATTTGTTTGTTTTTTACTTGACGCTCAAGAGAGAGGCTTTGAATGCAGGAGGATTTGTGTGGGTAGGCGGCCTGGGTGGCACAGCGGATGCACGGTGTGTTTTAATGCTACAGGGATCTGGGTGTTGGAGATTAGGAGGTGATTATGTGGGTGAAAGAGAGACCGGTCTGCACTGCAGCTCCCAAATCAAAGTTATGAAACGGGTCTCTGTCGCTGTTTTGGGCTTCGGTGTGCGTATTATACATGAAGACATTTTTCTTGCTCTCCTCTCTCTCTCTCTCTCTCTCTCTCTCTCTTTAATGCAATTGTATGGTTTAACGTGTTTGTTGTTTAGTGTCTATAAGGATGTCTCAGAGCAACAACAGTTTCTCTTCTCTCTCTTTCTCTCTCTCTCTCTCCGTTGTGAGGGGTTATAGACAGGCACGTGGAAGGGTACCCATGGTTCCCTTGGTCCCGGCATGTTGTCGGGGAGTCCGGGCCGACCCCGGCATGTCTCACCCCTGTTACAGGCCCTGTTGGGTCGCGACCCCGCGTAAACCAGACAGCGGGGAGAGACAGAGTATCACACTGTGGGCTTAAATCCCACAACCCCCCCCCAGTGCCATAAACTGTCTTAGCGCAAGCAGAAAACGCTCCGACCGTAAGACGTTCTTCAAATGGACTCCAATACCCTCTTTATCCCCCTGACTCAGGAAAGGTTGTCATTTGGGCGAACTGCACCTTTAATTGGTGTTCGTTGGCTGGACTCTCACCGCATAGCTGCCATATGCCTTTGCGCACGCCCTCACAACGCAGCACGGTCAAATGGAAGTCACTCTTGTCTAATTGGCGGCTGTGGCTTGGCAGTCGAAACTATACGACCGTCGTCGTGATTGTGTTAGCAGACTTTGCCAGGCGGGGAGAGGAGAGGGGGCCCCTATCTGTCCTCTGACAGAGATCCACACGGCTCAGTTCAAGCTCAGGGTTTGTGCCTTTGACAGATCAATTACTAGCCACTTCTATCTGTCAGGCGGGCTGCCACTGCGCAGCCTTTTAAAGGAGGGATTTACCTCCGGCACCATGGCAGCCAGCTAACTCACTATTGTTTGTCTGAGAGGTGCCAGCGGGCCTTTTAGAGATGCTGGGGGAATGTGTGTGTGTGTGTGTGTGTGTGTGTGTGCACACACCCCTTTTCTCCCTGACTACGAGCGCCGACCTGATCGTGCCCTCTGACCTCAAAGTCACACACTCTCACGTTTCCCCATCACCCACAATGCACCCCAGCGTCCCGTGCAACTGACCGCGGCTGCCAGCGACAGGCATGACTGACCTTATATGGAACCCTGAGGAATTTTTTGGGGGGGGTATTGGGGAGGAGTTTAATGACAGAACCTCCCAGAAAAGGCTTGTAAAGAATGAAATACCTAAGCATGGAATTTCTTTGGGAAACTCGAAATTCCTCACCGCCGCTAGTCTTGAGTCAGTAATGTCAGAAAGAACCGATACTCCGGGAAAACAACTGAGTCATGACCTCCTACATGGCTGTATTCAGAAGAGAGAATCGGCTCATTCGTCCCGTTTTGTGCTCTGTCATGTTTAGTGTCTTCTGGGACTTGGAGTTCTGTTCCTGTTCCCGTTTGGTTCTAGAAGCCTCCTCTCTTGTCTCCTGGAATTCTGCCTCACAAAAGCCTGAGATGTTATCCGGTAGGGAGAGGACAGATGACCTACAGAGATTAAATGAGATAGCTGCTCTACTCTGTGTGTATGTGTGTGTGTACGTGTGTGTGTGCATGCGGGCGTGTGTGATTTCAGCCCCATCGTCCTGTGTTCTGTGTTCACTCCTCTCTGCCATAGCGTGTGTGTGTGTGTGTGTGTATGTATTATGGAAGCAAGTGTATCCCGGACGTCCTGCTTGTGTGATCTTTTGTTTCCCTCCACAGCTTGACTCCAAAATCCCGGATCAAAAATCCCTTGTGGGGTCTGGAATGGGGGAGGGGGGTGGGTGAATGGGGGAGGGGGGTGGGCGATTGTCCACCACACACACGGAAGACTTAGAGGACCGTCTGTCCATCCCATGCTGGTATATTTCTAAGTACAGTATATTACCAAGGCCCAAATATCCCCACGATTCATAGCCCATCCTGTTTCCTGTCTGTCTGTCCAGAATTTTGGCCAGGCAGTAGTCAGGGGCAGCCTCAGAGGGGCCTAATTGTTTAAACTGGGTTGGTGATAGCCATCTGCCGAATCGTCTGGACCTCATTAGAGGCCGGCGGCTCGAGGGGGCCTGGTTCTGTCACTGATACGCATACACACACACACACACACACACACACACACACACACACACACACATACACACACACACACACACCACGCGCACACAGTCATTAACTCATTAACAGCTGTAGACATTCCTAAAGTAGAGAACCACAAGCACAGTCTCATTCTTGTAGGGAACAGTAAGCAGACAGAGAGCCTCTATGGACAGACATAGAGCCCCCAGCCCCGGAAATTTCCTGTGCCTCCAATCTCTTCTCATGGTTTCCTCCCCGTGACTCAGGGGAAGTGTAGCCACCACATACACACACACGCAAATACGCACTGATGACGACAGTTTATTTCCCTTAGAAATGTTCAGGCTCTGTGTTCCGTGGTCTTTAGTGTGACTGTGGTGTGCAGGAGAGACACACTGCCTCTCAGATCCTGTTCAGAACTCATCATTCAGATTCACACTCTGTGAGATTATTCAGATTCAGACTCACACTCTATGAGATCACAGTGGGAAACAGAAGCAGTTCTAGCAAGTTCTGTCTGGGGTGGCAAAGGGGTGGCAGGGGTTCCAGCTGGGGGCTCTCACCACCCCCTAGAACCGCCACTGGTGGGAAGACAACTGCTACTCCGTGATTCAGTCTTCAGGTGGGCAGGAAGTGGAGAGGGGAAGTGTGTGTGTGTGTTTGTTGGGGGAGGGGGGGGGGGTAGAAAAGCATATGTGGTTAGTGTATACACATGTTCACTCTCGCTGTAGATAATTGGGTGAAAGGTGGTGTGTGTCGCGGTTCAGACTTCCCTATTGACCAGATGGAAGGGATCCCAGATGTTGCGGAGGGGTCCAATCCAACCTAAACAATAATTACTCCCTCCTCCTCCTCCCTTGGAAGTGGGTGCTGGGGAAGAGATGTTAATGATGGAAAATGTATGCTTAAGTGGCGCTTTCGACATGCTCACGTCTGCTCGCCTCGGATCGTAAAGCTCGGTCCGTTCGGGGGGGGGGTGGATCCAGAACCCGGTCTGACTGGATTCCGTTGATCTCAGTAAACTTGATATTGAGTTTGAGGTCGTTTTACGACGCGGCACCCATGTTACCTGAGTTCTCCTTGTGGCTGTACTGGTGAACATTGAGTGACTTGTTTAACACTGATAGATTCGTCCCCCGTTTGTCCCCAATTTCGGAGCAGCTGTGCTCTACCTGCACGCTCTGCCTCCAGAAGGAATGTGAGAGTGCCTGTCCGAGAGGCAAAATAAATCAGACGTGGTTGCCATCTGTTCGACTTCCATCTCACATCTGGCGTGGTTTGTGGTTGTCTATCAACGTGTGTGTGTGTCTGTCTGTATATGTGTGTGTGTTTGTCTGTCTGTATATGTGTGTGTGTCTGTGTGTTGTTTGTGGTAAGCAGTGGCATGTTGATAATTCTGAGAGCGTCTAGTCGGAGACCCGTAGGGTGGCGAGTCTGTGACCGTGTCTGTGCCAGACACACGGCCCCTGCTCCATCCGCCTAAAAGAAATGTAATCACGCCGCTCGCTTCCGATAAATATTGATTCTGCCGTGACGTCCCGGGCCCGGGCAGTGTAGCCGGCCGCCAGAACGGGACGCGGCAGGACCACATTTGGGCATTACGGACGAGTGCCCTCGTGGCAGAGGGCTGATGGGGATGGGGGGGGGGGGTCTCTCTCGGCTAATAGGCTATTTGCCTCCAGAGTACAGAGAAGTCAGGAGTGTGTGTGTGTGTGTGTGTGTGTGTGTGTGTGTGTGTATGCGTGTGTGTGTGTTTTTGGAGGTGGGATTGTGTGTGTGTTTGTTTTCTGTCCATAAATTGACTCTAGTGAAGGAGCTACAGAGTGTATAGTGTCGCCTACATTTGTTTGCACTAAGCTTCCTGTCTGGGGGGGTGTAGCGCAGAAGAGCACCTTAGAGCCCGGTGGAGCAGCAGCACATTGATTTAGCCATTAGAGTGAGTAACAGTCCAAGATAATGCAGCCTTTTGAAACCAAACCCGTATACAGCAGAGCAGCCCAGAATGCTAAAAGTGTGTGTGTGTTTGTGTGTGTGCGGATGTGTATTTGGAGGTGGGATTGTGTGTGGTGTGTGTGTGTGTGTGGGGGTGTGTGGCCGAGCTATAGACTATGGTGTAGAAGGAGTGAATCATGGTTTTTAATTAAGTGGAGGACACTGTTAGACTTTTAGACTGGTCTCATTAAGTGACTCTAGAGAGGAGGACCCATTTAAAGTCCACAGCTCTACTCTCTCAGGGTACTAGGAAACATTTGAGAGCTCCTCCTCCTCTCTCTCTCTCTCTCTGTTCTCTCTCTCCTTTCTACTGTAGTCCCAGGGCCTGTATCTCTTACTTTTCACTCTATTTCTCACACAATATCGTTCGGTCTTCTCTGCATCCCCCTCTCTCTCTCCCACCCCCCCCCCCCTCTCTCTCTCTCTCTCCCACCCTCTCTCTCTCTCTCTCTCTCTCTCTCTCTCTCCCACCCTCCCCTGTCTCTCTCTCTCTCTCTCCCACACGCCCTCTCTCTCTCCCTCTCTCTCCCACCCTCTCTCTCTCTCTCCCTCTCTCTCCCACCCTCTCTCTCTCTCTCTCTCTCTCTCTCCCACCCTCTCCTGTCTTTCTCTCTCTCTCTCTCTCCCACCCCCCCCCTCTCTCTCTCTCTCCCACCCTCCCCTGTCTCTCTCTCTCTCTGGCGGTGTGTGCCAGCCTGGCTGTTCTGCCAGCATGGCTGGCTTGGCCCCGCCCGGCACCGGGCATCATCGGCAGCCTGCGAGGGCCGGTCAACGTGCTGGCAGGTGTCCAGGTGACCAGGTGGCCGCGCTCCGCCAGGCCCGGCCAGACTCAGAGACCTCTCTCATGTCCGTCCAGGGGAAGAGGGCACCGGGGCCGGGCAGAGACGCGTTGGCACGACGCTGGCGGAACAAACAGAGCTCTCCCGATCCCCGATGAGTCAGCAAGAAACGGGCATGAAGGGCACATGCACGCACACACACACACGCACACACATGCATGCACACACACACGCACGCAACACCACCATCATCTCCAAACCGCCGGTCGGACTGTGGCGGTAGCGTCTGCGCCGCGATGTCTGGTTAGGTCAGGCCAGGACACGCGCTGTCTGGGCCAAGAGAAAGAGAAGAGCGGGATGGACAAGGAAGAGAGAGGAAAAGAGAGAGAGAGAGCAAGAGTTAAAGTGCCTCGGGTGAGGAGAGAGAGATGAGGATAAGACGGTAGCCAGGGGCACCGCCAGGGATGTTGGGCCCCATGAAAAGATGTGACATTGGGCCCCACCAGTGGTATAGATTCCATTTGAACACTGGGAGGACACAAGCGGGGGTCTGGGGGTCCTCCAAGACATTTTAAGGTCACTCTGAATTTCCTGCATTCTGGTGAATTTTTATTTTTTAATGCACCAATTTGAGACTTTTCCGCATCGGTTTACAGTGGAAATGTGTTTATTTAAAAGAAAACTCAGCTAACTCAACTAAATTCAGGCACCAGGTGACAATTAAAAATATAATGGAATGCATTAAGGCTCTAAGGCATTTTGTATTGCGTTCTAATATTTATTCTCCTGTAGCCTACCTATCTTATTTAAAGGGACCCCGAGGAGTTTATTTTTGGTTACGAAACAGTCTAATTTTAATGTGGGTGAATCTACATTACCCACACTTGCCTAATGTTCTAATATTTTTTAGGGCCCTTGTCAGTCAAGGGGCCTTAGAATCATCCTAACTTTTCTCCCCTATAAGGTGCCACTGACAGTAGCCACCGCAAAGAGGAAACACAGGGATGAGAGAGGGGTAAGCAGGAGAATGAGAGAAGGTATGAAAGGAGGAGAAGAGAGACAGAAGAGGAGGGCAGAGAGGAGGGCAGAGAGGAGGAGAAGAGAGAGAAGAGAAGGGGTAAGAGGAGGAGGAGGGAGACAGAAGTAGAGTCCGATTGATTAATCGGTTAACCGATATATCGGGCCGATATTCACACTTTTACAAATTTCTGCTATCCGTAAAAAATTATAATATATATATATATATATTTTTATTTTTTTTAATGTATTTATTGTGCAAACTCCAAGACAAGTACAAGTCAGCAGTAAATGGGAAGTTTGACAGTTTTAGCATATCAATAAGACAAAAGCAAAAACAAACAAAAAAACGAACAGCGCTCAATGAACAGCGCTAAACTAGCCCACCCACCCAGTTAACCACCCACTCACCCGCTAAACTAACCCACCCACCCAGTTAACCACCCACCCACCCGCTAAACTAACCCACCCACCCAGTTAACCACCCACTCACCCGCTAAACTAACCCACCCACCAAGTTAACCACCCACCCACCCGCTAAACTAGCCCACCCACCCAGTTAACCACCCACCCACCCGCTAAACTAACCCACCCACCCAGTTAACCACCCACCCACCCGCTAAACTAACCCACCCACCCAGTTAACCACCCACCCACCCGCTAAACTAACCCACCCACCCAGTTAACCACCCACCCACCCGCTAAACTAACCCACCCACCCAGTTAACCACCCACCCACCCGCTAAACTAACCCACCCACCCGCCCACCCAGTTAACCACCCACCCGCTTGTCCCAGGAGGTACAAAGCACTTTTCCTTAAATGAAAAAAATAACAAAAACTAAATAAATGTACAATAACTAAGTAAAAAGTAAATAGCTAAAGGGCAGAGAAATAAATAGAGGTAATGGTCAGAATTAAGTGTCTATTGAAGTTAGAGAGGTAACATAGGAGAGAAAGGGGTCCCAAGTTCTGTGGAATCTTTCTAAAGATCCTCTGACCGTGTGTTTGATTTTTTCTAGATGCAGAAAATACATTAAATCTTTCAACCAAGAAGTTGTGCCAGGGGGGTTAGGACTTTTCCAATGTAGCAATATACAACTTTTGGCTATGAGGGATGCGAGTGAATTTAATATCGGCCTCCACCACCAGAATATCGGCCACCAAATATTGGGATATCGGCACAAATATCGGCACAAAGTATCGGTGTCGTATCGATATCGGCCACTGCAACGATCCCAAAAATCGGTATCGGATCGGCCTTAAAAAAAGCATTTCGGTCAGACACTAGACAGACAGCGTCAAGAGGCTGCAGACTGTTTTCATCACTCACTCAGCCAGCCCTGCCAAAACAGACAGAGAGCTAGAACCACACACACACACACACTCACGCACACACATGCACACACAGAAACACACACACACACACACACACATGCACACACGCACACACTCTCTCTCTCTCTCTCTCTCTCTCTCTCTCTCTCACACACACACACACACACACACTCACTCACTCACTCACTCACTCACACACACACTCACTCACACACACACACACACACACACGCACACACAGAAACACACACACACACACACACACATGCACACACGCACACACGCTCTCTCTCTCTCTCTCTCTCTCACACACACACACACACAGTGACTCACTCACTCACACACACTCACTCACACACACACACACACACACGCACGCACACACACACACACACACACACACACACACACACAAACTCACGCACACAGACACACACCTCCAGACATGGAGAGGAGGACACGTTGTACCACACAGAAGAAAGCAGGAGACCAAGTCTTCCTCCTCCTCTTCCATGGTGGTCGGAGAGGAAGAGACACTCTAAGCCCAGCTGTTAACAACCACCCAGCCCAGGCCAGCTTAGGAGTCATCTGTCACCAGCAGCACTTGAGACAGCCCAGTTGTCCTGTGAGTGTGTGTGTGTGTGTGTGTGTGTGTGTGTGTGTGTGTGTGTGTGTGTGTGTGTATGTGTGTGAAGGTGATCTGTCTGGTAGTGTTTGATAAAGACACATTTATCTGCTTCCTGCAGACAGAGAGGAGGAGAGCCTTTGATAGAGTACGGGAAAACGCGTCGTGAGAACGATGGAGAGAGAGAGAGAGAGAGAGGGAGAGAGAGAAAGAGAGAGAGAGAGGGACAGAGAGAGAGGGAGAGAGGGGGAGAAGAGGAGAGACAACAAACGCTGTTACAACGCCTCGCTCCACGAGCATGCTTCACGGCTAGGGGGCTGCTGCCATGGAAACGGCGGAGACGGTGGCGGGCGGGCGACTGAGGGATCGGCCGGTTGGTGGCGGTACATCCAAGATGGCCGCCGATCTGAAGTGTGACTTTTGGCAGTCACTACTAAAGTTAACATCACGGGAAGTGCTTTTGCTCAAAGGTAAAATCAACATTCAAGACTAAGATGTAGGCCTCTCTCTCTCTCTCTCTCTCTCTCTCTCCCTCTCTCCCTGTCTCTCTCTCTCTCTCCCTGTCTCTCCCTCTCTCTTCCTGTGAACAGATGGTACAGTGAGGGCATTCCACCAGGGGTAGGTCACATAACTCCTGTTCTCTTGCCATCGTGTATCGATTTTTCTCTTGCCGAGTCCTGGTCATCGGTGTCCCATAGATCAGGGTTTGTGTGACATCAGAAATGCTTTAAAAGCAGCTTTATATTTATTCAGTATGTTTCCGCCAGGGTCAACTGACACAAACACATGTACACACTCTCTCTCTCTATCTCTCTCGCTCTCTGTCTCTCTCTTACACACACACACACACACACACATACACACACACACACAATATATACACACACTCTTACAGAGGGCTATAATTTACCAGGCTGTCTATTTTAAGAGGATAGTCTTTGGACACAGTATTTGGACACACAACACACGCACACACACACACACACACACACACACACACACACACACTATAATTTAGCAGACCACAACTGCAGCATTGGACATGATAGGTATCTGAGCTCACTGCGCTGGACTGAGAGACAGACGACACAGACACGACGACTCAGGAGAACTCCCCCGTTTCTTCCCATTCTGGAAAATGGTACGTTCCAGATGCCATGCCTTGTTCCTCAGCTCACCTATAGTTTGTATGAAGGAGTTGAAAGTTAGGGAGGAACTAAGCAAGTATCTAGTAATATCTGTGGGTGATGTTTCCCAGTTTAGGCGACAGCGGAGCCTATGTTTCCTCTCAACGTTTGTGAGCGACAGAGAAAAATGGAGTGTCCTCTGTCCTGTCTCCTCAGTTTGGTCCCGGAGGGCTATTTGGGCGTAGACAGGAAAACAGGAGATGAAACAAAGACCGGACCGAAACCCAACCCCCTTCCTGACAGGGCCCAGTCTGAACCATGGCCCCGTTCTACCCTCCACTCTCCCCAGACCCCGTGTGTCGGGAGAGTTCCCCGGGTTCGTTTTGACGTTCAGCTCTGGCCAAACACCGTGGTTCAGGCATGGTGGC